>NC_141027.1:81252500-81255207 GCF_052040795.2 Danio rerio
AGGGTTAGGGTTAGGGTTAGGGTTAGGGTTAGGGTTAGGGTTAGGGTTAGGGTTAGGGTTAGGGTTAGGGTTAGGGTTAGGGTTAGGGTTAGGGTTAGGGTTAGGGTTAGGGTTAGGGTTAGGGTTAGGGTTAGGGTTAGGGTTAGGGTTAGGGTTAGGGTTAGGGTTAGGGTTAGGGTTAGGGTTAGGGTTAGGGTTAGGGTTAGGGTTAGGGTTAGGGTTAGGGTTAGGGTTAGGGTTAGGGTTAGGGTTAGGGTTAGGGTTAGGGTTAGGGTTAGGGTTAGGGTTAGGGTTAGGGTTAGGGTTAGGGTTAGGGTTAGGGTTAGGGTTAGGGTTAGGGTTAGGGTTAGGGTTAGGGTTAGGGTTAGGGTTAGGGTTAGGGTTAGGGTTAGGGTTAGGGTTAGGGTTAGGGTTAGGGTTAGGGTTAGGGTTAGGGTTAGGGTTAGGGTTAGGGTTAGGGTTAGGGTTAGGGTTAGGGTTAGGGTTAGGGTTAGGGTTAGGGTTAGGGTTAGGGTTAGGGTTAGGGTTAGGGTTAGGGTTAGGGTTAGGGTTAGGGTTAGGGTTAGGGTTAGGGTTAGGGTTAGGGTTAGGGTTAGGGTTAGGGTTAGGGTTAGGGTTAGGGTTAGGGTTAGGGTTAGGGTTAGGGTTAGGGTTAGGTTAGGGTTAGGGTTAGGGTTAGGGTTAGGGTTAGGGTTAGGGTTAGGGTTAGGGTTAGGGTTAGGGTTAGGGTTAGGGTTAGGGTTAGGGTTAGGGTTAGGGTTAGGGTTAGGGTTAGGGTTAGGGTTAGGGTTAGGGTTAGGGTTAGGGTTAGGGTTAGGGTTAGGGTTAGGGTTAGGGTTAGGGTTAGGGTTAGGGTTAGGGTTAGGGTTAGGGTTAGGGTTAGGGTTAGGGTTAGGGTTAGGGTTAGGGTTAGGGTTAGGGTTAGGGTTAGGGTTAGGGTTAGGGTTAGGGTTAGGGTTAGGGTTAGGGTTAGGGTTAGGGTTAGGGTTAGGGTTAGGGTTAGGGTTAGGGTTAGGGTTAGGGTTAGGGTTAGGGTTAGGGTTAGGGTTAGGGTTAGGGTTAGGGTTAGGGTTAGGGTTAGGGTTAGGGTTAGGGTTAGGGTTAGGGTTAGGGTTAGGGTTAGGGTTAGGGTTAGGGTTAGGGTTAGGGTTAGGGTTAGGGTTAGGGTTAGGGTTAGGGTTAGGGTTAGGGTTAGGGTTAGGGTTAGGGTTAGGGTTAGGGTTAGGGTTAGGGTTAGGGTTAGGGTTAGGGTTAGGGTTAGGGTTAGGGTTAGGGTTAGGGTTAGGGTTAGGGTTAGGGTTAGGGTTAGGGTTAGGGTTAGGGTTAGGGTTAGGGTTAGGGTTAGGGTTAGGGTTAGGGTTAGGGTTAGGGTTAGGGTTAGGGTTAGGGTTAGGGTTAGGGTTAGGGTTAGGGTTAGGGTTAGGGTTAGGGTTAGGGTTAGGGTTAGGGTTAGGGTTAGGGTTAGGGTTAGGGTTAGGGTTAGGGTTAGGGTTAGGGTTAGGGTTAGGGTTAGGGTTAGGGTTAGGGTTAGGGTTAGGGTTAGGGTTAGGGTTAGGGTTAGGGTTAGGGTTAGGGTTAGGGTTAGGGTTAGGGTTAGGGTTAGGGTTAGGGTTAGGGTTAGGGTTAGGGTTAGGGTAGGGTTAGGGTTAGGGTTAGGGTTAGGGTTAGGGTTAGGGTTAGGGTTAGGGTTAGGGTTAGGGTTAGGGTTAGGGTTAGGGTTAGGGTTAGGGTTAGGGTTAGGGTTAGGGTTAGGGTTAGGGTTAGGGTTAGGGTTAGGGTTAGGGTTAGGGTTAGGGTTAGGGTTAGGGTTAGGGTTAGGGTTAGGGTTAGGGTTAGGGTTAGGGTTAGGGTTAGGGTTAGGGTTAGGGTTAGGGTTAGGGTTAGGGTTAGGGTTAGGGTTAGGGTTAGGGTTAGGGTTAGGGTTAGGGTTAGGGTTAGGGTTAGGGTTAGGGTTAGGGTTAGGGTTAGGGTTAGGGTTAGGGTTAGGGTTAGGGTTAGGGTTAGGGTTAGGGTTAGGGTTAGGGTTAGGGTTAGGGTTAGGGTTAGGGTTAGGGTTAGGGTTAGGGTTAGGGTTAGGGTTAGGGTTAGGGTTAGGGTTTAGGGTTAGGGTTAGGGTTAGGGTTAGGGTTAGGGTTAGGGTTAGGGTTAGGGTTAGGGTTAGGGTTAGGGTTAGGGTTAGGGTTAGGTTAGGGTTAGGGTTAGGGTTAGGGTTAGGGTTAGGGTTAGGGTTAGGGTTAGGGTTAGGGTTAGGGTTAGGGTTAGGGTTAGGGTTAGGGTTAGGGTTAGGGTAGGGTTAGGGTTAGGGTTAGGGTTAGGGTTAGGGTTAGGGTTAGGGTTAGGGTTAGGGTTAGGGTTAGGGTTAGGGTTAGGGTTAGGGTTAGGGTTAGGGTTAGGGTTAGGGTTAGGGTTAGGGTTAGGGTTAGGGTTAGGGTAGGGTTAGGGTTAGGGTTAGGGTTAGGGTTAGGGTTAGGGTTAGGGTTAGGGTTAGGGTTAGGGTTAGGGTTAGGGTTAGGGTTAGGGTTAGGGTTGGGTTAGGGTTAGGGTTAGGGTTAGGGTTAGGGTTAGGGTTAGGGTTAGGGTTAGGGTTAGGGTTAGGGTTAGGGTTAGGGTTAGGGTTAGGGTTAGGGTTAGGGTTAGGGTTAGGGTTAGGGTTAGGGTTAGGGTTAGGGTTAGGGTTAGGGTTAGGGTTAGGGTTGTGTTAGGGTTA
>NC_141028.1:0-75000 GCF_052040795.2 Danio rerio
CTAACCCTAACCCTAACCCTAACCCTAACCCTAACCCTAACCCTAACCCTAACCCTAACCCTAACCCTAACCCTAACCCTAACCCTAACCCTAACCCTAACCCTAACCCTAACCCTAACCCTAACCCTAACCCTAACCCTAACCCTAACCCTAACCCTAACCCTAACCCTAACCCTAACCCTAACCCTAACCCTAACCCTAACCCTAACCCTAACCCTAACCCTAACCCTAACCCTAACCCTAACCCTAACCCTAACCCTAACCCTAACCCTAACCCTAACCCTAACCCTAACCCTAACCCTAACCCTAACCCTAACCCTAACCCTAACCCTAACCCTAACCCTAACCCTAACCCTAACCCTAACCCTAACCCTAACCCTAACCCTAACCCTAACCCTAACCCTAACCCTAACCCTAACCCTAACCCTAACCCTAACCCTAACCCTAACCCTAACCCTAACCCTAACCCTAACCCTAACCCTAACCCTAACCCTAACCCTAACCCTAACCCTAACCCTAACCCTAACCCTAACCCTAACCCTAACCCTAACCCTAACCCTAACCCTAACCCTAACCCTAACCCTAACCCTAACCCTAACCCTAACCCTAACCCTAACCCTAACCCTAACCCTAACCCTAACCCTAACCCTAACCCTAACCCTAACCCTAACCCTAACCCTAACCCTAACCCTAACCCTAACCCTAACCCTAACCCTAACCCTAACCCTAACCCTAACCCTAACCCTAACCCTAACCCTAACCCTAACCCTAACCCTAACCCTAACCCTAACCCTAACCCTAACCCTAACCCTAACCCTAACCCTAACCCTAACCCTAACCCTAACCCTAACCCTAACCCTAACCCTAACCCTAACCCTAACCCTAACCCTAACCCTAACCCTAACCCTAACCCTAACCCTAACCCTAACCCTAACCCTAACCCTAACCCTAACCCTAACCCTAACCCTAACCCTAACCCTAACCCTAACCCTAACCCTAACCCTAACCCTAACCCTAACCCTAACCCTAACCCTAACCCTAACCCTAACCCTAACCCTAACCCTAACCCTAACCCTAACCCTAACCCTAACCCTAACCCTAACCCTAACCCTAACCCTAACCCTAACCCTAACCCTAACCCTAACCCTAACCCTAACCCTAACCCTAACCCTAACCCTAACCCTAACCCTAACCCTAACCCTAACCCTAACCCTAACCCTAACCCTAACCCTAACCCTAACCCTAACCCTAACCCTAACCCTAACCCTAACCCTAACCCTAACCCTAACCCTAACCCTAACCCTAACCCTAACCCTAACCCTAACCCTAACCCTAACCCTAACCCTAACCCTAACCCTAACCCTAACCCTAACCCTAACCCTAACCCTAACCCTAACCCTAACCCTAACCCTAACCCTAACCCTAACCCTAACCCTAACCCTAACCCTAACCCTAACCCTAACCCTAACCCTAACCCTAACCCTAACCCTAACCCTAACCCTAACCCTAACCCTAACCCTAACCCTAACCCTAACCCTAACCCTAACCCTAACCCTAACCCTAACCCTAACCCTAACCCTAACCCTAACCCTAACCCTAACCCTAACCCTAACCCTAACCCTAACCCTAACCCTAACCCTAACCCTAACCCTAACCCTAACCCTAACCCTAACCCTAACCCTAACCCTAACCCTAACCCTAACCCTAACCCTAACCCTAACCCTAACCCTAACCCTAACCCTAACCCTAACCCTAACCCTAACCCTAACCCTAACCCTAACCCTAACCCTAACCCTAACCCTAACCCTAACCCTAACCCTAACCCTAACCCTAACCCTAACCCTAACCCTAACCCTAACCCTAACCCTAACCCTAACCCTAACCCTAACCCTAACCCTAACCCTAACCCTAACCCTAACCCTAACCCTAACCCTAACCCTAACCCTAACCCTAACCCTAACCCTAACCCTAACCCTAACCCTAACCCTAACCCTAACCCTAACCCTAACCCTAACCCTAACCCTAACCCTAACCCTAACCCTAACCCTAACCCTAACCCTAACCCTAACCCTAACCCTAACCCTAACCCTAACCCTAACCCTAACCCTAACCCTAACCCTAACCCTAACCCTAACCCTAACCCTAACCCTAACCCTAACCCTAACCCTAACCCTAACCCTAACCCTAACCCTAACCCTAACCCTAACCCTAACCCTAACCCTAACCCTAACCCTAACCCTAACCCTAACCCTAACCCTAACCCTAACCCTAACCCTAACCCTAACCCTAACCCTAACCCTAACCCTAACCCTAACCCTAACCCTAACCCTAACCCTAACCCTAACCCTAACCCTAACCCTAACCCTAACCCTAACCCTAACCCTAACCCTAACCCTAACCCTAACCCTAACCCTAACCCTAACCCTAACCCTAACCCTAACCCTAACCCTAACCCTAACCCTAACCCTAACCCTAACCCTAACCCTAACCCTAACCCTAACCCTAACCCTAACCCTAACCCTAACCCTAACCCTAACCCTAACCCTAACCCTAACCCTAACCCTAACCCTAACCCTAACCCTAACCCTAACCCTAACCCTAACCCTAACCCTAACCCTAACCCTAACCCTAACCCTAACCCTAACCCTAACCCTAACCCTAACCCTAACCCTAACCCTAACCCTAACCCTAACCCTAACCCTAACCCTAACCCTAACCCTAACCCTAACCCTAACCCTAACCCTAACCCTAACCCTAACCCTAACCCTAACCCTAACCCTAACCCTAACCCTAACCCTAACCCTAACCCTAACCCTAACCCTAACCCTAACCCTAACCCTAACCCTAACCCTAACCCTAACCCTAACCCTAACCCTAACCCTAACCCTAACCCTAACCCTAACCCTAACCCTAACCCTAACCCTAACCCTAACCCTAACCCTAACCCTAACCCTAACCCTAACCCTAACCCTAACCCTAACCCTAACCCTAACCCTAACCCTAACCCTAACCCTAACCCTAACCCTAACCCTAACCCTAACCCTAACCCTAACCCTAACCCTAACCCTAACCCTAACCCTAACCCTAACCCTAACCCTAACCCTAACCCTAACCCTAACCCTAACCCTAACCCTAACCCTAACCCTAACCCTAACCCTAACCCTAACCCTAACCCTAACCCTAACCCTAACCCTAACCCTAACCCTAACCCTAACCCTAACCCTAACCCTAACCCTAACCCTAACCCTAACCCTAACCCTAACCCTAACCCTAACCCTAACCCTAACCCTAACCCTAACCCTAACCCTAACCCTAACCCTAACCCTAACCCTAACCCTAACCCTAACCCTAACCCTAACCCTAACCCTAACCCTAACCCTAACCCTAACCCTAACCCTAACCCTAACCCTAACCCTAACCCTAACCCTAACCCTAACCCTAACCCTAACCCTAACCCTAACCCTAACCCTAACCCTAACCCTAACCCTAACCCTAACCCTAACCCTAACCCTAACCCTAACCCTAACCCTAACCCTAACCCTAACCCTAACCCTAACCCTAACCCTAACCCTAACCCTAACCCTAACCCTAACCCTAACCCTAACCCTAACCCTAACCCTAACCCTAACCCTAACCCTAACCCTAACCCTAACCCTAACCCTAACCCTAACCCTAACCCTAACCCTAACCCTAACCCTAACCCTAACCCTAACCCTAACCCTAACCCTAACCCTAACCCTAACCCTAACCCTAACCCTAACCCTAACCCTAACCCTAACCCTAACCCTAACCCTAACCCTAACCCTAACCCTAACCCTAACCCTAACCCTAACCCTAACCCTAACCCTAACCCTAACCCTAACCCTAACCCTAACCCTAACCCTAACCCTAACCCTAACCCTAACCCTAACCCTAACCCTAACCCTAACCCTAACCCTAACCCTAACCCTAACCCTAACCCTAACCCTAACCCTAACCCTAACCCTAACCCTAACCCTAACCCTAACCCTAACCCTAACCCTAACCCTAACCCTAACCCTAACCCTAACCCTAACCCTAACCCTAACCCTAACCCTAACCCTAACCCTAACCCTAACCCTAACCCTAACCCTAACCCTAACCCTAACCCTAACCCTAACCCTAACCCTAACCCTAACCCTAACCCTAACCCTAACCCTAACCCTAACCCTAACCCTAACCCTAACCCTAACCCTAACCCTAACCCTAACCCTAACCCTAACCCTAACCCTAACCCTAACCCTAACCCTAACCCTAACCCTAACCCTAACCCTAACCCTAACCCTAACCCTAACCCTAACCCTAACCCTAACCCTAACCCTAACCCTAACCCTAACCCTAACCCTAACCCTAACCCTAACCCTAACCCTAACCCTAACCCTAACCCTAACCCTAACCCTAACCCTAACCCTAACCCTAACCCTAACCCTAACCCTAACCCTAACCCTAACCCTAACCCTAACCCTAACCCTAACCCTAACCCTAACCCTAACCCTAACCCTAACCCTAACCCTAACCCTAACCCTAACCCTAACCCTAACCCTAACCCTAACCCTAACCCTAACCCTAACCCTAACCCTAACCCTAACCCTAACCCTAACCCTAACCCTAACCCTAACCCTAACCCTAACCCTAACCCTAACCCTAACCCTAACCCTAACCCTAACCCTAACCCTAACCCTAACCCTAACCCTAACCCTAACCCTAACCCTAACCCTAACCCTAACCCTAACCCTAACCCTAACCCTAACCCTAACCCTAACCCTAACCCTAACCCTAACCCTAACCCTAACCCTAACCCTAACCCTAACCCTAACCCTAACCCTAACCCTAACCCTAACCCTAACCCTAACCCTAACCCTAACCCTAACCCTAACCCTAACCCTAACCCTAACCCTAACCCTAACCCTAACCCTAACCCTAACCCTAACCCTAACCCTAACCCTAACCCTAACCCTAACCCTAACCCTAACCCTAACCCTAACCCTAACCCTAACCCTAACCCTAACCCTAACCCTAACCCTAACCCTAACCCTAACCCTAACCCTAACCCTAACCCTAACCCTAACCCTAACCCTAACCCTAACCCTAACCCTAACCCTAACCCTAACCCTAACCCTAACCCTAACCCTAACCCTAACCCTAACCCTAACCCTAACCCTAACCCTAACCCTAACCCTAACCCTAACCCTAACCCTAACCCTAACCCTAACCCTAACCCTAACCCTAACCCTAACCCTAACCCTAACCCTAACCCTAACCCTAACCCTAACCCTAACCCTAACCCTAACCCTAACCCTAACCCTAACCCTAACCCTAACCCTAACCCTAACCCTAACCCTAACCCTAACCCTAACCCTAACCCTAACCCTAACCCTAACCCTAACCCTAACCCTAACCCTAACCCTAACCCTAACCCTAACCCTAACCCTAACCCTAACCCTAACCCTAACCCTAACCCTAACCCTAACCCTAACCCTAACCCTAACCCTAACCCTAACCCTAACCCTAACCCTAACCCTAACCCTAACCCTAACCCTAACCCTAACCCTAACCCTAACCCTAACCCTAACCCTAACCCTAACCCTAACCCTAACCCTAACCCTAACCCTAACCCTAACCCTAACCCTAACCCTAACCCTAACCCTAACCCTAACCCTAACCCTAACCCTAACCCTAACCCTAACCCTAACCCTAACCCTAACCCCCTAACCCTAACCCTAACCCTAACCCTAACCCTAACCCTAACCCTAACCCTAACCCTAACCCTAACCCTAACCCTAACCCTAACCCTAACCCTAACCCTAACCCTAACCCTAACCCTAACCCTAACCCTAACCCTAACCCTAACCCTAACCCTAACCCTAACCCTAACCCTAACCCTAACCCTAACCCTAACCCTAACCCTAACCCTAACCCTAACCCTAACCCTAACCCTAACCCTAACCCCTAACCCTAACCCTAACCCTAACCCTAACCCTAACCCTAACCCTAACCCTAACCCTAACCCTAACCCTAACCCTAACCCTAAACCCTAACCCTAACCCTAACCCTAACCCTAACCCTAACCCTAACCCTAACCCTAACCCTAACCCTAACCCTAACCCTAACCCTAACCCTAACCCTAACCCTAACCCTAACCCTAACCCTAACCCTAACCCTAACCCTAACCCTAACCCTAACCCTAACCCTAACCCTAACCCTAACCCTAACCCTAACCCTAACCCTAACCCTAACCCTAACCCTAACCCTAACCCTAACCCTAACCCTAACCCTAACCCTAACCCTAACCCTAACCCTAACCCTAACCCTAACCCTAACCCTAACCCTAACCCTAACCCTAACCCTAACCCTAACCCTAACCCTAACCCTAACCCTAACCCTAACCCTAACCCTAACCCTAACCCTAACCCTAACCCTAACCCTAACCCTAACCCTAACCCTAACCCTAACCCTAACCCTAACCCTAACCCTAACCCTAACCCTAACCCTAACCCTAACCCTAACCCTAACCCTAACCCTAACCCTAACCCTAACCCTAACCCTAACCCTAACCCTAACCCTAACCCTAACCCTAACCCTAACCCTAACCCTAACCCTAACCCTAACCCTAACCCTAACCCTAACCCTAACCCTAACCCTAACCCTAACCCTAACCCTAACCCTAACCCTAACCCTAACCCTAACCCTAACCCTAACCCTAACCCTAACCCTAACCCTAACCCTAACCCTAACCCTAACCCTAACCCTAACCCTAACCCTAACCCTAACCCTAACCCTAACCCTAACCCTAACCCTAACCCTAACCCTAACCCTAACCCTAACCCTAACCCTAACCCTAACCCTAACCCTAACCCTAACCCTAACCCTAACCCTAACCCTAACCCTAACCCTAACCCTAACCCTAACCCTAACCCTAACCCTAACCCTAACCCTAACCCTAACCCTAACCCTAACCCTAACCCTAACCCTAACCCTAACCCTAACCCTAACCCTAACCCTAACCCTAACCCTAACCCTAACCCTAACCCTAACCCTAACCCTAACCCTAACCCTAACCCTAACCCTAACCCTAACCCTAACCCTAACCCTAACCCTAACCCTAACCCTAACCCTAACCCTAACCCTAACCCTAACCCTAACCCTAACCCTAACCCTAACCCTAACCCTAACCCTAACCCTAACCCTAACCCTAACCCTAACCCTAACCCTAACCCTAACCCTAACCCTAACCCTAACCCTAACCCTAACCCTAACCCTAACCCTAACCCTAACCCTAACCCTAACCCTAACCCTAACCCTAACCCTAACCCTAACCCTAACCCTAACCCTAACCCTAACCCTAACCCTAACCCTAACCCTAACCCTAACCCTAACCCTAACCCTAACCCTAACCCTAACCCTAACCCTAACCCTAACCCTAACCCTAACCCTAACCCTAACCCTAACCCTAACCCTAACCCTAACCCTAACCCTAACCCTAACCCTAACCCTAACCCTAACCCTAACCCTAACCCTAACCCTAACCCTAACCCTAACCCTAACCCTAACCCTAACCCTAACCCTAACCCTAACCCTAACCCTAACCCTAACCCTAACCCTAACCCTAACCCTAACCCTAACCCTAACCCTAACCCTAACCCTAACCCTAACCCTAACCCTAACCCTAACCCTAACCCTAACCCTAACCCTAACCCTAACCCTAACCCTAACCCTAACCCTAACCCTAACCCTAACCCTAACCCTAACCCTAACCCTAACCCTAACCCTAACCCTAACCCTAACCCTAACCCTAACCCTAACCCTAACCCTAACCCTAACCCTAACCCTAACCCTAACCCTAACCCTAACCCTAACCCTAACCCTAACCCTAACCCTAACCCTAACCCTAACCCTAACCCTAACCCTAACCCTAACCCTAACCCTAACCCTAACCCTAACCCTAACCCTAACCCTAACCCTAACCCTAACCCTAACCCTAACCCTAACCCTAACCCTAACCCTAACCCTAACCCTAACCCTAACCCTAACCCTAACCCTAACCCTAACCCTAACCCTAACCCTAACCCTAACCCTAACCCTAACCCTAACCCTAACCCTAACCCTAACCCTAACCCTAACCCTAACCCTAACCCTAACCCTAACCCTAACCCTAACCCTAACCCTAACCCTAACCCTAACCCTAACCCTAACCCTAACCCTAACCCTAACCCTAACCCTAACCCTAACCCTAACCCTAACCCTAACCCTAACCCTAACCCTAACCCTAACCCTAACCCTAACCCTAACCCTAACCCTAACCCTAACCCTAACCCTAACCCTAACCCTAACCCTAACCCTAACCCTAACCCTAACCCTAACCCTAACCCTAACCCTAACCCTAACCCTAACCCTAACCCTAACCCTAACCCTAACCCTAACCCTAACCCTAACCCTAACCCTAACCCTAACCCTAACCCTAACCCTAACCCTAACCCTAACCCTAACCCTAACCCTAACCCTAACCCTAACCCTAACCCTAACCCTAACCCTAACCCTAACCCTAACCCTAACCCTAACCCTAACCCTAACCCTAACCCTAACCCTAACCCTAACCCTAACCCTAACCCTAACCCTAACCCTAACCCTAACCCTAACCCTAACCCTAACCCTAACCCTAACCCTAACCCTAACCCTAACCCTAACCCTAACCCTAACCCTAACCCTAACCCTAACCCTAACCCTAACCCTAACCCTAACCCTAACCCTAACCCTAACCCTAACCCTAACCCTAACCCTAACCCTAACCCTAACCCTAACCCTAACCCTAACCCTAACCCTAACCCTAACCCTAACCCTAACCCTAACCCTAACCCTAACCCTAACCCTAACCCTAACCCTAACCCTAACCCTAACCCTAACCCTAACCCTAACCCTAACCCTAACCCTAACCCTAACCCTAACCCTAACCCTAACCCTAACCCTAACCCTAACCCTAACCCTAACCCTAACCCTAACCCTAACCCTAACCCTAACCCTAACCCTAACCCTAACCCTAACCCTAACCCTAACCCTAACCCTAACCCTAACCCTAACCCTAACCCTAACCCTAACCCTAACCCTAACCCTAACCCTAACCCTAACCCTAACCCTAACCCTAACCCTAACCCTAACCCTAACCCTAACCCTAACCCTAACCCTAACCCTAACCCTAACCCTAACCCTAACCCTAACCCTAACCCTAACCCTAACCCTAACCCTAACCCTAACCCTAACCCTAACCCTAACCCTAACCCTAACCCTAACCCTAACCCTAACCCTAACCCTAACCCTAACCCTAACCCTAACCCTAACCCTAACCCTAACCCTAACCCTAACCCTAACCCTAACCCTAACCCTAACCCTAACCCTAACCCTAACCCTAACCCTAACCCTAACCCTAACCCTAACCCTAACCCTAACCCTAACCCTAACCCTAACCCTAACCCTAACCCTAACCCTAACCCTAACCCTAACCCTAACCCTAACCCTAACCCTAACCCTAACCCTAACCCTAACCCTAACCCTAACCCTAACCCTAACCCTAACCCTAACCCTAACCCTAACCCTAACCCTAACCCTAACCCTAACCCTAACCCTAACCCTAACCCTAACCCTAACCCTAACCCTAACCCTAACCCTAACCCTAACCCTAACCCTAACCCTAACCCTAACCCTAACCCTAACCCTAACCCTAACCTAACCCTAACCCTAACCCTAACCCTAACCCTAACCCTAACCTAACCCTAACCCTAACCTAACCCTAACCCTAACCCTAACCCTAACCCTAACCCTAACCCTAACCCTAACCCTAACCCTAACCCTAACCCTAACCCTAACCCTAACCCTAACCCTAACCCTAACCCTAACCCTAACCCTAACCCTAACCCTAACCCTAACCCTAACCCTAACCCTAACCCTAACCCTAACCCTAACCCTAACCCTAACCCTAACCCTAACCCTAACCCTAACCCTAACCCTAACCCTAACCCTAACCCTAACCCTAACCCTAACCCTAACCCTAACCCTAACCCTAACCCTAACCCTAACCCTAACCCTAACCCTAACCCTAACCCTAACCCTAACCCTAACCCTAACCCTAACCCTAACCCTAACCCTAACCCTAACCCTAACCCTAACCCTAACCCTAACCCTAACCCTAACCCTAACCCTAACCCTAACCCTAACCCTAACCCTAACCCTAACCCTAACCCTAACCCTAACCCTAACCCTAACCCTAACCCTAACCCTAACCCTAACCCTAACCCTAACCCTAACCCTAACCCTAACCCTAACCCTAACCCTAACCCTAACCCTAACCCTAACCCTAACCCTAACCCTAACCCTAACCCTAACCCTAACCCTAACCCTAACCCTAACCCTAACCCTAACCCTAACCCTAACCCTAACCCTAACCCTAACCCTAACCCTAACCCTAACCCTAACCCTAACCCTAACCCTAACCCTAACCCTAACCCTAACCCTAACCCTAACCCTAACCCTAACCCTAACCCTAACCCTAACCCTAACCCTAACCCTAACCCTAACCCTAACCCTAACCCTAACCCTAACCCTAACCCTAACCCTAACCCTAACCCTAACCCTAACCCTAACCCTAACCCTAACCCTAACCCTAACCCTAACCCTAACCCTAACCCTAACCCTAACCCTAACCCTAACCCTAACCCTAACCCTAACCCTAACCCTAACCCTAACCCTAACCCTAACCCTAACCCTAACCCTAACCCTAACCCTAACCCTAACCCTAACCCTAACCCTAACCCTAACCCTAACCCTAACCCTAACCCTAACCCTAACCCTAACCCTAACCCTAACCCTAACCCTAACCCTAACCCTAACCCTAACCCTAACCCTAACCCTAACCCTAACCCTAACCCTAACCCTAACCCTAACCCTAACCCTAACCCTAACCCTAACCCTAACCCTAACCCTAACCCTAACCCTAACCCTAACCCTAACCCTAACCCTAACCCTAACCCTAACCCTAACCCTAACCCTAACCCTAACCCTAACCCTAACCCTAACCCTAACCCTAACCCTAACCCTAACCCTAACCCTAACCCTAACCCTAACCCTAACCCTAACCCTAACCCTAACCCTAACCCTAACCCTAACCCTAACCCTAACCCTAACCCTAACCCTAACCCTAACCCTAACCCTAACCCTAACCCTAACCCTAACCCTAACCCTAACCCTAACCCTAACCCTAACCCTAACCCTAACCCTAACCCTAACCCTAACCCTAACCCTAACCCTAACCCTAACCCTAACCCTAACCCTAACCCTAACCCTAACCCTAACCCTAACCCTAACCCTAACCCTAACCCTAACCCTAACCCTAACCCTAACCCTAACCCTAACCCTAACCCTAACCCTAACCCTAACCCTAACCCTAACCCTAACCCTAACCCTAACCCTAACCCTAACCCTAACCCTAACCCTAACCCTAACCCTAACCCTAACCCTAACCCTAACCCTAACCCTAACCCTAACCCTAACCCTAACCCTAACCCTAACCCTAACCCTAACCCTAACCCTAACCCTAACCCTAACCCTAACCCTAACCCTAACCCTAACCCTAACCTAACCCTAACCCTAACCCTAACCCTAACCCTAACCCTAACCCTAACCCTAACCCTAACCCTAACCCTAACTAACCCTAACCCTAACCCTAACCCTAACCCTAACCCTAACTAACCCTAACCCTAACCCTAACCCTAACCCTAACCCTAACCCTAACCCTAACCCTAACCCTAACCCTAACCCTAACCCTAACCCTAACCCTAACCCTAACCCTAACCCTAACCCTAACCCTAACCCTAACCCTAACCCTAACCCTAACCCTAACCCTAACCCTAACCCTAACCCTAACCCTAACCCTAACCCTAACCCTAACCCTAACCCTAACCCTAACCCTAACCCTAACCCTAACCCTAACCCTAACCCTAACCCTAACCCTAACCCTAACCCTAACCCTAACCCTAACCCTAACCCTAACCCTAACCCTAACCCTAACCCTAACCCTAACCCTAACCCTAACCCTAACCCTAACCCTAACCCTAACCCTAACCCTAACCCTAACCCTAACCCTAACCCTAACCCTAACCCTAACCCTAACCCTAACCCTAACCCTAACCCTAACCCTAACCCTAACCCTAACCCTAACCCTAACCCTAACCCTAACCCTAACCCTAACCCTAACCCTAACCCTAACCCTAACCCTAACCCTAACCCTAACCCTAACCCTAACCCTAACCCTAACCCTAACCCTAACCCTAACCCTAACCCTAACCCTAACCCTAACCCTAACCCTAACCCTAACCCTAACCCTAACCCTAACCCTAACCCTAACCCTAACCCTAACCCTAACCCTAACCCTAACCCTAACCCTAACCCTAACCCTAACCCTAACCCTAACCCTAACCCTAACCCTAACCCTAACCCTAACCCTAACCCTAACCCTAACCCTAACCCTAACCCTAACCCTAACCCTAACCCTAACCCTAACCCTAACCCTAACCCTAACCCTAACCCTAACCCTAACCCTAACCCTAACCTAACCCTAACCCTAACCCTAACCCTAACCCTAACCCTAACCCTAACCCTAACCCTAACCCTAACCCTAACCCTAACCCTAACCCTAACCCTAACCCTAACCCTAACCCTAACCCTAACCCTAACCCTAACCCTAACCCTAACCCTAACCCTAACCCTAACCCTAACCCTAACCCTAACCCTAACCCTAACCCTAACCCTAACCCTAACCCTAACCCTAACCCTAACCCTAACCCTAACCCTAACCCTAACCCTAACCCTAACCCTAACCCTAACCCTAACCCTAACCCTAACCCTAACCCTAACCCTAACCCTAACCCTAACCCTAACCCTAACCCTAACCCTAACCCTAACCCTAACCCTAACCCTAACCCTAACCCTAACCCTAACCCTAACCCTAACCCTAACCCTAACCCTAACCCTAACCCTAACCCTAACCCTAACCCTAACCCTAACCCTAACCCTAACCCTAACCCTAACCCTAACCCTAACCCTAACCCTAACCCTAACCCTAACCCTAACCCTAACCCTAACCCTAACCCTAACCCTAACCCTAACCCTAACCCTAACCCTAACCCTAACCCTAACCCTAACCCTAACCCTAACCCTAACCCTAACCCTAACCCTAACCCTAACCCTAACCCTAACCCTAACCCTAACCCTAACCCTAACCCTAACCCTAACCCTAACCCTAACCCTAACCCTAACCCTAACCCTAACCCTAACCCTAACCCTAACCCTAACCCTAACCCTAACCCTAACCCTAACCCTAACCCTAACCCTAACCCTAACCCTAACCCTAACCCTAACCCTAACCCTAACCCTAACCCTAACCCTAACCCTAACCCTAACCCTAACCCTAACCCTAACCTAACCCTAACCCTAACCCTAACCTAACCCTAACCCTAACCCTAACCCTAACCCTAACCCTAACCCTAACCCTAACCCTAACCCTAACCCTAACCCTAACCCTAACCCTAACCCTAACCCTAACCCTAACCCTAACCCTAACCCTAACCCTAACCCTAACCCTAACCCTAACCCTAACCCTAACCCTAACCCTAACCCTAACCCTAACCCTAACCCTAACCCTAACCCTAACCCTAACCCTAACCCTAACCCTAACCCTAACCCTAACCCTAACCCTAACCCTAACCCTAACCCTAACCCTAACCCTAACCCTAACCCTAACCCTAACCCTAACCCTAACCCTAACCCTAACCCTAACCCTAACCCTAACCCTAACCCTAACCCTAACCCTAACCCTAACCCTAACCCTAACCCTAACCCTAACCCTAACCCTAACCCTAACCCTAACCCTAACCCTAACCCTAACCCTAACCCTAACCCTAACCCTAACCCTAACCCTAACCCTAACCCTAACCCTAACCCTAACCCTAACCCTAACCCTAACCCTAACCCTAACCCTAACCCTAACCCTAACCCTAACCCTAACCCTAACCCTAACCCTAACCCTAACCCTAACCCTAACCCTAACCCTAACCCTAACCCTAACCCTAACCCTAACCCTAACCCTAACCCTAACCCTAACCCTAACCCTAACCCTAACCCTAACCCTAACCCTAACCCTAACCCTAACCCTAACCCTAACCCTAACCCTAACCCTAACCCTAACCCTAACCCTAACCCTAACCCTAACCCTAACCCTAACCCTAACCCTAACCCTAACCCTAACCCTAACCCTAACCCTAACCCTAACCCTAACCCTAACCCTAACCCTAACCCTAACCCTAACCCTAACCCTAACCCTAACCCTAACCCTAACCCTAACCCTAACCCTAACCCTAACCCTAACCCTAACCCTAACCCTAACCCTAACCCTAACCCTAACCCTAACCCTAACCCTAACCCTAACCCTAACCCTAACCCTAACCCTAACCCTAACCCTAACCCTAACCCTAACCCTAACCCTAACCCTAACCCTAACCCTAACCCTAACCCTAACCCTAACCCTAACCCTAACCCTAACCCTAACCCTAACCCTAACCCTAACCCTAACCCTAACCCTAACCCTAACCCTAACCCTAACCCTAACCCTAACCCTAACCCTAACCCTAACCCTAACCCTAACCCTAACCCTAACCCTAACCCTAACCCTAACCCTAACCCTAACCCTAACCCTAACCCCTAGTTGACTCTACCCCTAGTTGACTCTACCCCTAGTTGACTCTACCCCTAGTTGACTCTACCCCTAGTTGACTCTACCCCTAGTTGACTCTACCCCTAGTTGACTCTACCCCTAGTTGACTCTACCCCTAGTTGACTCTACCCCTAGTTGACTCTACCCCTAGTTGACTCTACCCCTAGTTGACTCTACCCCTAGTTGACTCTACCCCTAGTTGACTCTACCCCTAGTTGACTCTACCCCTAGTTGACTCTACCCCTAGTTGACTCTACCCCTAGTTGACTCTACCCCTAGTTGACTCTACCCCTAGTTGACTCTACCCCTAGTTGACTCTACCCCTAGTTGACTCTACCCCTAGTTGACTCTACCCCTAGTTGACTCTACCCCTAGTTGACTCTACCCCTAGTTGACTCTACCCCTAGTTGACTCTACCCCTAGTTGACTCTACCCCTAGTTGACTCTACCCCTAGTTGACTCTACCCCTAGTTGACTCTACCCCTAGTTGACTCTACCCCTAGTTGACTCTACCCCTAGTTGACTCTACCCCTAGTTGACTCTACCCCTAGTTGACTCTACCCCTAGTTGACTCTACCCCTAGTTGACTCTACCCCTAGTTGACTCTACCCCTAGTTGACTCTACCCCTAGTTGACTCTACCCCTAGTTGACTCTACCCCTAGTTGACTCTACCCCTAGTTGACTCTACCCCTAGTTGACTCTACCCCTAGTTGACTCTACCCCTAGTTGACTCTACCCCTAGTTGACTCTACCCCTAGTTGACTCTACCCCTAGTTGACTCTACCCCTAGTTGACTCTACCCCTAGTTGACTCTACCCCTAGTTGACTCTACCCCTAGTTGACTCTACCCCTAGTTGACTCTACCCCTAGTTGACTCTACCCCTAGTTGACTCTACCCCTAGTTGACTCTACCCCTAGTTGACTCTACCCCTAGTTGACTCTACCCCTAGTTGACTCTACCCCTAGTTGACTCTACCCCTAGTTGACTCTACCCCTAGTTGACTCTACCCCTAGTTGACTCTACCCCTAGTTGACTCTACCCCTAGTTGACTCTACCCCTAGTTGACTCTACCCCTAGTTGACTCTACCCCTAGTTGACTCTACCCCTAGTTGACTCTACCCCTAGTTGACTCTACCCCTAGTTGACTCTACCCCTAGTTGACTCTACCCCTAGTTGACTCTACCCCTAGTTGACTCTACCCCTAGTTGACTCTACCCCTAGTTGACTCTACCCCTAGTTGACTCTACCCCTAGTTGACTCTACCCCTAGTTGACTCTACCCCTAGTTGACTCTACCCCTAGTTGACTCTACCCCTAGTTGACTCTACCCCTAGTTGACTCTACCCCTAGTTGACTCTACCCCTAGTTGACTCTACCCCTAGTTGACTCTACCCCTAGTTGACTCTACCCCTAGTTGACTCTACCCCTAGTTGACTCTACCCCTAGTTGACTCTACCCCTAGTTGACTCTACCCCTAGTTGACTCTACCCCTAGTTGACTCTACCCCTAGTTGACTCTACCCCTAGTTGACTCTACCCCTAGTTGACTCTACCCCTAGTTGACTCTACCCCTAGTTGACTCTACCCCTAGTTGACTCTACCCCTAGTTGACTCTACCCCTAGTTGACTCTACCCCTAGTTGACTCTACCCCTAGTTGACTCTACCCCTAGTTGACTCTACCCCTAGTTGACTCTACCCCTAGTTGACTCTACCCCTAGTTGACTCTACCCCTAGTTGACTCTACCCCTAGTTGACTCTACCCCTAGTTGACTCTACCCCTAGTTGACTCTACCCCTAGTTGACTCTACCCCTAGTTGACTCTACCCCTAGTTGACTCTACCCCTAGTTGACTCTACCCCTAGTTGACTCTACCCCTAGTTGACTCTACCCCTAGTTGACTCTACCCCTAGTTGACTCTACCCCTAGTTGACTCTACCCCTAGTTGACTCTACCCCTAGTTGACTCTACCCCTAGTTGACTCTACCCCTAGTTGACTCTACCCCTAGTTGACTCTACCCCTAGTTGACTCTACCCCTAGTTGACTCTACCCCTAGTTGACTCTACCCCTAGTTGACTCTACCCCTAGTTGACTCTACCCCTAGTTGACTCTACCCCTAGTTGACTCTACCCCTAGTTGACTCTACCCCTAGTTGACTCTACCCCTAGTTGACTCTACCCCTAGTTGACTCTACCCCTAGTTGACTCTACCCCTAGTTGACTCTACCCCTAGTTGACTCTACCCCTAGTTGACTCTACCCCTAGTTGACTCTACCCCTAGTTGACTCTACCCCTAGTTGACTCTACCCCTAGTTGACTCTACCCCTAGTTGACTCTACCCCTAGTTGACTCTACCCCTAGTTGACTCTACCCCTAGTTGACTCTACCCCTAGTTGACTCTACCCCTAGTTGACTCTACCCCTAGTTGACTCTACCCCTAGTTGACTCTACCCCTAGTTGACTCTACCCCTAGTTGACTCTACCCCTAGTTGACTCTACCCCTAGTTGACTCTACCCCTAGTTGACTCTACCCCTAGTTGACTCTACCCCTAGTTGACTCTACCCCTAGTTGACTCTACCCCTAGTTGACTCTACCCCTAGTTGACTCTACCCCTAGTTGACTCTACCCCTAGTTGACTCTACCCCTAGTTGACTCTACCCCTAGTTGACTCTACCCCTAGTTGACTCTACCCCTAGTTGACTCTACCCCTAGTTGACTCTACCCCTAGTTGACTCTACCCCTAGTTGACTCTACCCCTAGTTGACTCTACCCCTAGTTGACTCTACCCCTAGTTGACTCTACCCCTAGTTGACTCTACCCCTAGTTGACTCTACCCCTAGTTGACTCTACCCCTAGTTGACTCTACCCCTAGTTGACTCTACCCCTAGTTGACTCTACCCCTAGTTGACTCTACCCCTAGTTGACTCTACCCCTAGTTGACTCTACCCCTAGTTGACTCTACCCCTAGTTGACTCTACCCCTAGTTGACTCTACCCCTAGTTGACTCTACCCCTAGTTGACTCTACCCCTAGTTGACTCTACCCCTAGTTGACTCTACCCCTAGTTGACTCTACCCCTAGTTGACTCTACCCCTAGTTGACTCTACCCCTAGTTGACTCTACCCCTAGTTGACTCTACCCCTAGTTGACTCTACCCCTAGTTGACTCTACCCCTAGTTGACTCTACCCCTAGTTGACTCTACCCCTAGTTGACTCTACCCCTAGTTGACTCTACCCCTAGTTGACTCTACCCCTAGTTGACTCTACCCCTAGTTGACTCTACCCCTAGTTGACTCTACCCCTAGTTGACTCTACCCCTAGTTGACTCTACCCCTAGTTGACTCTACCCCTAGTTGACTCTACCCCTAGTTGACTCTACCCCTAGTTGACTCTACCCCTAGTTGACTCTACCCCTAGTTGACTCTACCCCTAGTTGACTCTACCCCTAGTTGACTCTACCCCTAGTTGACTCTACCCCTAGTTGACTCTACCCCTAGTTGACTCTACCCCTAGTTGACTCTACCCCTAGTTGACTCTACCCCTAGTTGACTCTACCCCTAGTTGACTCTACCCCTAGTTGACTCTACCCCTAGTTGACTCTACCCCTAGTTGACTCTACCCCTAGTTGACTCTACCCCTAGTTGACTCTACCCCTAGTTGACTCTACCCCTAGTTGACTCTACCCCTAGTTGACTCTACCCCTAGTTGACTCTACCCCTAGTTGACTCTACCCCTAGTTGACTCTACCCCTAGTTGACTCTACCCCTAGTTGACTCTACCCCTAGTTGACTCTACCCCTAGTTGACTCTACCCCTAGTTGACTCTACCCCTAGTTGACTCTACCCCTAGTTGACTCTACCCCTAGTTGACTCTACCCCTAGTTGACTCTACCCCTAGTTGACTCTACCCCTAGTTGACTCTACCCCTAGTTGACTCTACCCCTAGTTGACTCTACCCCTAGTTGACTCTACCCCTAGTTGACTCTACCCCTAGTTGACTCTACCCCTAGTTGACTCTACCCCTAGTTGACTCTACCCCTAGTTGACTCTACCCCTAGTTGACTCTACCCCTAGTTGACTCTACCCCTAGTTGACTCTACCCCTAGTTGACTCTACCCCTAGTTGACTCTACCCCTAGTTGACTCTACCCCTAGTTGACTCTACCCCTAGTTGACTCTACCCCTAGTTGACTCTACCCCTAGTTGACTCTACCCCTAGTTGACTCTACCCCTAGTTGACTCTACCCCTAGTTGACTCTACCCCTAGTTGACTCTACCCCTAGTTGACTCTACCCCTAGTTGACTCTACCCCTAGTTGACTCTACCCCTAGTTGACTCTACCCCTAGTTGACTCTACCCCTAGTTGACTCTACCCCTAGTTGACTCTACCCCTAGTTGACTCTACCCCTAGTTGACTCTACCCCTAGTTGACTCTACCCCTAGTTGACTCTACCCCTAGTTGACTCTACCCCTAGTTGACTCTACCCCTAGTTGACTCTACCCCTAGTTGACTCTACCCCTAGTTGACTCTACCCCTAGTTGACTCTACCCCTAGTTGACTCTACCCCTAGTTGACTCTACCCCTAGTTGACTCTACCCCTAGTTGACTCTACCCCTAGTTGACTCTACCCCTAGTTGACTCTACCCCTAGTTGACTCTACCCCTAGTTGACTCTACCCCTAGTTGACTCTACCCCTAGTTGACTCTACCCCTAGTTGACTCTACCCCTAGTTGACTCTACCCCTAGTTGACTCTACCCCTAGTTGACTCTACCCCTAGTTGACTCTACCCCTAGTTGACTCTACCCCTAGTTGACTCTACCCCTAGTTGACTCTACCCCTAGTTGACTCTACCCCTAGTTGACTCTACCCCTAGTTGACTCTACCCCTAGTTGACTCTACCCCTAGTTGACTCTACCCCTAGTTGACTCTACCCCTAGTTGACTCTACCCCTAGTTGACTCTACCCCTAGTTGACTCTACCCCTAGTTGACTCTACCCCTAGTTGACTCTACCCCTAGTTGACTCTACCCCTAGTTGACTCTACCCCTAGTTGACTCTACCCCTAGTTGACTCTACCCCTAGTTGACTCTACCCCTAGTTGACTCTACCCCTAGTTGACTCTACCCCTAGTTGACTCTACCCCTAGTTGACTCTACCCCTAGTTGACTCTACCCCTAGTTGACTCTACCCCTAGTTGACTCTACCCCTAGTTGACTCTACCCCTAGTTGACTCTACCCCTAGTTGACTCTACCCCTAGTTGACTCTACCCCTAGTTGACTCTACCCCTAGTTGACTCTACCCCTAGTTGACTCTACCCCTAGTTGACTCTACCCCTAGTTGACTCTACCCCTAGTTGACTCTACCCCTAGTTGACTCTACCCCTAGTTGACTCTACCCCTAGTTGACTCTACCCCTAGTTGACTCTACCCCTAGTTGACTCTACCCCTAGTTGACTCTACCCCTAGTTGACTCTACCCCTAGTTGACTCTACCCCTAGTTGACTCTACCCCTAGTTGACTCTACCCCTAGTTGACTCTACCCCTAGTTGACTCTACCCCTAGTTGACTCTACCCCTAGTTGACTCTACCCCTAGTTGACTCTACCCCTAGTTGACTCTACCCCTAGTTGACTCTACCCCTAGTTGACTCTACCCCTAGTTGACTCTACCCCTAGTTGACTCTACCCCTAGTTGACTCTACCCCTAGTTGACTCTACCCCTAGTTGACTCTACCCCTAGTTGACTCTACCCCTAGTTGACTCTACCCCTAGTTGACTCTACCCCTAGTTGACTCTACCCCTAGTTGACTCTACCCCTAGTTGACTCTACCCCTAGTTGACTCTACCCCTAGTTGACTCTACCCCTAGTTGACTCTACCCCTAGTTGACTCTACCCCTAGTTGACTCTACCCCTAGTTGACTCTACCCCTAGTTGACTCTACCCCTAGTTGACTCTACCCCTAGTTGACTCTACCCCTAGTTGACTCTACCCCTAGTTGACTCTACCCCTAGTTGACTCTACCCCTAGTTGACTCTACCCCTAGTTGACTCTACCCCTAGTTGACTCTACCCCTAGTTGACTCTACCCCTAGTTGACTCTACCCCTAGTTGACTCTACCCCTAGTTGACTCTACCCCTAGTTGACTCTACCCCTAGTTGACTCTACCCCTAGTTGACTCTACCCCTAGTTGACTCTACCCCTAGTTGACTCTACCCCTAGTTGACTCTACCCCTAGTTGACTCTACCCCTAGTTGACTCTACCCCTAGTTGACTCTACCCCTAGTTGACTCTACCCCTAGTTGACTCTACCCCTAGTTGACTCTACCCCTAGTTGACTCTACCCCTAGTTGACTCTACCCCTAGTTGACTCTACCCCTAGTTGACTCTACCCCTAGTTGACTCTACCCCTAGTTGACTCTACCCCTAGTTGACTCTACCCCTAGTTGACTCTACCCCTAGTTGACTCTACCCCTAGTTGACTCTACCCCTAGTTGACTCTACCCCTAGTTGACTCTACCCCTAGTTGACTCTACCCCTAGTTGACTCTACCCCTAGTTGACTCTACCCCTAGTTGACTCTACCCCTAGTTGACTCTACCCCTAGTTGACTCTACCCCTAGTTGACTCTACCCCTAGTTGACTCTACCCCTAGTTGACTCTACCCCTAGTTGACTCTACCCCTAGTTGACTCTACCCCTAGTTGACTCTACCCCTAGTTGACTCTACCCCTAGTTGACTCTACCCCTAGTTGACTCTACCCCTAGTTGACTCTACCCCTAGTTGACTCTACCCCTAGTTGACTCTACCCCTAGTTGACTCTACCCCTAGTTGACTCTACCCCTAGTTGACTCTACCCCTAGTTGACTCTACCCCTAGTTGACTCTACCCCTAGTTGACTCTACCCCTAGTTGACTCTACCCCTAGTTGACTCTACCCCTAGTTGACTCTACCCCTAGTTGACTCTACCCCTAGTTGACTCTACCCCTAGTTGACTCTACCCCTAGTTGACTCTACCCCTAGTTGACTCTTGTAATAATTATTATAACAAAAAATACTTATATTATTTATTAACTAATAATTTAGTATACTAGGAGTAGAGTTCACTAGGGAATAATTCTCACAATTTAAGAATTGACCAGATTGTTTTAGGTTTTGTGTTAAAGTTTAATGTTCAGTTACAAAACATCTGGTTTTAGGGTCAAGTTTGAGGGAGGGTTGCTATACAATTAGGTTTTTCATAAAGACATGGTTTCTTCAATGCTTTAAGTGATTTGTTGCTTGAGCAGTTAGTTTATGATTGGTTAAGAAACCCTTGTGGTTAGTGTTAGGGTTAAGACAGTGGTATATTCTAGTTTCCAAAAAAGTGGATAAGGAATAAAATCTGGTTAAGACAATGCAAGAAAGAACTGAACATTGAGCAATCTTGGTGAAAGATCCATGATCAGTTTGTGGATGGGAATAAATGATTCAAGTTATGTAGTATCCAAGTAGATGACATCGATTCAAGATAACAGGCTAGTGTTCAAAGAGTAAAGGGGAAAAAAAATGGTTAAACTGATTGGAGTTTTCAAAGATTACACCAAGGAAATCCAGATGACTAAGACGTAGATACAAATGAAACCATGTATATTAAAGATCCAATAGATGATCTGACATTAAAAATTATCTGAATAATCGCCAAACCCATTTTGGTAGGGTTAAAGCGGTTTCAATTTATAAAAAGTATGAACATGATCCAAATACATGCCAAGCTTCTTTCTGTTGTTTAGGGGTTAGGGGTTGGTTAAGGCTGTTAGGTTTAAGACAGTGGTATATTCTGGTCTATAAAACAGTAGAAGAAGATTCAAAATGCTGGTTAAGACAATTCAAGAAAGAACTGAACATTGAGCAAGCGTGATGGAAGATCCATGATTGGTGTGTGGATGGGAATAAATTATTCAAGTGACATAGTATCCAAGTAGATGACATCGATCCAAGATTGTTAAACTTGACTTTTCAATAAGGAAATCCAGATGACCAAAATGTAGATCAAAATGAATCTATTCAAAATGCTGGGCAATAAAGATGATCCAAGAATAGTTTAATTTATCCCTACTTTGATTAAGTTCCTAAAATTTACAATAGGAGTCAAAGCCTCTTTAAAAAAATAAAAACTGCTTAATGCTAAATTAGAAAGCAGGTTTTAAAAGTAACTTTATCAAAGATACTATAAAAATGTCATCTGCTAAACTTTTACAAAGAAATAACCGCTTTCCCACTATCTTGCCAAACTGTTATAAGAACCCTTCGGTACAGTTACAGTTGTTTCTCCACTGAGCCTGGAACCATGTAGCACGTTTACAAACCGTTCTCAGCCTGGAATTCTAAGCACAGTTAGACAAGTGCTAAACTGTGCTGATAGATTCTTTATGTCTGGGCTTTTCCCCCAAGCTACCACAGCTGGCTCAGAAGCATGCTAGCCAGACATCCACAAGTAAACACTTCATTTAATAAGAAAATTACACTGGTTAAACAGTTTAAAAAGGGGTTTAAACCATAGAGCAGTCTCTGGAAGAGAAGTTAATAACTCATAATAATCCAGTTATTTCATTGACTTTATACATTTTCTAACCAGTCATCTAAAATAATGAAAAAGCCTATTATTTTATAAATGGCTAGAGTTTAATAATTTTTGACATTAAGCAATTGAGACCTTTTATTTGCCTGACTGTCTTAAGTTTATAGCACATCTGTATTTGGTAGCACAAATCTCGCTCTGATAAAGCAAATAAGAAATGCTCATCATCGAAGCCTATGGTAGGAAGTCAACTTTCAATAATTAAACACTGTCCAAGGTACTGTTGTATTGTTTCTTAGTCTATATATGCTCTAATAAACTAGTCGAATGAATTTAATAAATGTCAGTATTGCTCTTAATCACTAGGTTTGACATGTTAATAAATGAGCAATTTTCAGCATTTCAGCAGTAGGCCATTATATGATTCAGTTTACACAAGTTTGACATTTATGGGGCTGCGTAACGTTTGTGTTTTGTTCCATGATCTTAAATATATACTGGATTCCCATGCAAAAATTTTCTAAAAATGTCAAGCTGATAAAAAGTGCTTTAAATCCTGATTCATTTTCACATTTGTTTTTCACTTGCTGCATTCATTATTTCATGTTTTAATACTTAACAGCCATTGTTTAAAACAAGTGTTAAACCCACTTCCAAAAGGGCCACAGCTCTGCACAGTTTAGTTCAAACCCTAATTAAACACACCTGATCAAACAGAGTCCTTCAGGCTTGTTTGAAACCTAGAGGCAAGCGTGTTGGCGCAGGGTTGGAACTAAATTCCTGGAGGGCTGAAGCCCTGCACGCTTGAGTTTGACACCCCTGGTTTAAAGGGTTATATATTTTACCATCAAAAATGTAGCACGTTATACAATCAACTTATAGATTGTAAAAATTAGTGTAGTGCCATTAAAGTGCCCGCTCACTTTTTACAAGGCCCGTCCAAAATATATTTCTGCTATTGTAATAGCAATGCACTATTGTTGCATTATCATAGTTTAATTTTATGTCAAGTTCAGAGATCTTAAATACTTTATTCCCCCTGCAGACATTTTCAATTGTTACATGTCATTTCCCCCCTTAATTAAAATTCAGCCAGAGGCGCACAAAATATGACCTCTAAAAAAGGTGCTGTAACATGTACCTATATGCAGCACCCCAATATGATAGAGCGGCATAGCAGCGTTTAGTCACTTGGTTGCTTTTGTTTTTATTAACTACAAAGTTTTTCAGCTATTAAGTTTAATTGAACAAAATGAGCAGTTTGCATTGAAACATTACACAACCCATCAGTAGTTGCCTTTAAATGCAAAGAGCTTTTGCAGCATGAGTGGAAAATAGCCGTATTAGTGCTGCCTGGTCTAACAATAGTTAAGGGTTTAAACCATAGAGCAGTCTCTGGAAGAGAAGTAATTACTCCATTATTTCATTGACTTATTTTATACATGGTTTTTCTAACCAGTCATCTAAAATAATGAAATAGCCTATTATTTTGTTAATGGTAGTTTAATAATTTGATTGACATCCTAAGCAATTGAGACCTTTAATTCGCCTGACTGCAGCAAGTATATTGCACGCAGCACTGTATTTGGTAGCACAAATCTCGCTCTGATCCAGGAGAGAATTAAACCAATGACTACATGCACTGAGACTTTTCCCGCTGCGCATCGAATAAAGCAAGTTAACTTTCAATATTTTTTTTACTTTTTTTGCTCTAAAGCTTTACAGAGTGGCACTGCTGTCCAAAGTACTGTTGTATGATTTCTATAGATGATAATCTAGTCACATGAATGAATTTAATTAACTAATAGTCGGTATTGCTCTCAAAATAATCACTAGGTTGACATGTTAATGAGCATTTCAGCTGTAGGCCATTATATGATTCCATTATACACAAGTTAGACATTTATGGGGCTGTGTAACAATTGTGTTTTGTTTCCTGATCTTTATTATATACTGGGTAGCTATGCAAAAATTCTCAAAATTTCAAGCTGATAAATAGTGCTTTATATCCTGATGCATTTTCACATCCATTTATTTAACTTGCTGCGTTCATTTAATGTTTGAATACTTAACAGCCATCAAACTCCATTCCAAAAGGGCCGCAGCTCTGCACAGTTTAGTTCCAACCCTAATTAAACACACCTGATCAAACTAATTGAGTTTTTTAGGCTTGTTTGAAACCTACACGTGTTGGAACTAAACTGTGCGGGGCTTCAGCCCTCCAGGATATGAGATAGACACCCCTGGTTTAAAGGGTTATATTTTTCCATCAAAATGTGTTATGTTATATAATCAACTTAGATCGTAAAAATTAAAGTGTAGTGCCATTAGTTAAAGTGCCCGCTCACTTTTGACAAGGTCCATCCAAAATATTTCTGCTATTGTAATACAAATGCACTGTTGCATTCAGTTTTAAATCTTAAAAACGTTTTTCCCCCCGCAAACATTTTCAATTGTTACATTTGTCAATTCCCCTCCAAATAAATTTTTTCAGAGGTTCGCAACATATGACCTCTACAAAAGGTGCTGTAACATGTACCTATATGCAGCACCCCAATAAGAGAGCGGCATAGCAGTGTTTAGTCACTTGGTTGCTTTTGTTTTTATTAACTTGAAAGTATGTTTCAGCTATTGAGTTTAATTGAACAAAGGGAGCGGTTTACATTGCATTAAAGGCAACTACTGATGGGTTGTGTAATGTTTCAAAGAGCTGTTGCAGCATGAGTGGAAAATAAAACCGTATTAGTGCTGCCTGGCACAGTTTGGCACAAAAATGGAGCAGTTCCATTTAGAAAATGATTCAGCACGAGTGGAAAAGCAGCTAAAGTTTATGAAAAATTTTAATCTGGATGTAGAGAATCTCATAGCACAGAAACAGCACTCCTAAAGGCGCATTCATACTTCTGCATCAAGCACACAAGTATGCTTCAGCACAGCCTGTACATGGTCACATAGCCCTTGCTGTGGCAGTCAGACACTGATGCACACCTCAGTGAAGAGCAAGCTGTGATTGGTCAGCTTTGTAGAGCTGACAAGTGCCGTAACCTAGTCCTCATCTTCAGTCAGTAATTTGGGGGCTATTTCTGACAGCAACCCGTGTAAGGCCAGATTAAGTTGCCAAACTTTGACAAGCCATCAATAACTTATTGCTTATTCATAACTTAAGCTTATTCATGCTTTCATGACCTCTCGGTTAGACTACTGTAATGAGTTACTAGGCAGTCACCCTGCTGGCCTCACTAACAAACTGTAGCTGGTTCAAAATGCAGCTGCTAGAGCGCTTTCTGGAACTAAGAAATCACATTACTCCAGTTCTTTCATCAGTGCATTGACTCTCTATTAAATATTTAATTTACAATGTTATTGTTTATCTACAAAGACCTCAATGCCTTAGCTGCCCAGTTATTAAGGGAGCTCCTGGTGTATTATAGAGCATGAGATTGAGTCCTTTAAGACTCAATAGTGACCCACGAGTCTACGTATATATCCTGAAGGGTCAGTCTGTACACCAGCCAGTGACCTCTCCCATCTGCAGCTTCTCCACAATGGATGTCCACCATTTTCTAGCATCCGGTGCCTAGACTGCAGCTCTGTACAGGAAGTTTGGCCAGAGGAGAAATGGTCATGCCCAACTGAGCCTAGTTTGAGGTTATTTTTCCCCTTTACTTTGGTCGGTTGGCAAACTGGCTCGCTTGGTTTGGGGCTTGTGTAGTTGAGCATGAATGGATTTCTCATTGTTTGGACTTTCAGCAGTGTAATTAACACCGAAATTAATCTCTGAAAACTGAGCTGATTTAAACCTCATACCTGATGTGAAAAAGCATGCACATCCTCGAAGACCCTTAGCCCGAACAGTTATAATAGATAGAAGTTTGTATGAATGTTCAAGAAATGTGAATGTTAATGTAAATAAACCTCAAAGCAGCTGCCTGGCAAATTATATTGAGTTAAGGTTCTGGACCGATTTTAAACCAGTCATTAGAAATATCTCCCAAAGGGTTAACTTTTACATGACACTGCAAATGACATGGAGTACCGTCTGACAAATTTTGGAAATAGATGTACGGTCTGCCATTGTGTAGTTGTAAACGTCTACAAGCATGCTATGTGAAGAGAAAAAAACAATTCACAATAGAACCAAACTGTGATTTTCATTGCTTAAGAGCCTTAAAGTGAGGACTTTTGTTTTTGAAAGGATTCTCACTACCAAAAGGAATTCTTGATACTTAATGTTTTCATTTAAAATTTGAGATTTTTGAAGAGATAACTGGAACTGGTAAAGTTAAAATATTTAAAGGTGAAGAGGTTCCAATATTCCCATGAAATTGAGATTGTAAAAGAGTGAAGTGTGGTTACTTTCACTGAAAGGTTCTGGGGTTAGATGTTCTAGGAGTTACAGAAGATCGTATTTTTGAAACCAGCCATGTACACTACAGATGTTCTGGAAAAGGTATATAGGTTTTTTTCTCAAAAGTTCTGGGTCACAAGTTTAAGAAGAATAAATATTTTAAAGCTTCCCAGGGAAATAATGGATCTTAGAGGGAAAATCTGGTCATTCTGAAAAGTTGTAAAGTTATAATTTGAGATTTGGTGTTTTAAAGTGTCCCTATGGAAGTACTAATCTTACTCAATCTTAATCCTAGTAAATTCTGGGGTTACAAATCTTCAGTAGATCTCATGTTTGAATTGATGATTTTTTGAAAAGTTTCCGAATGACTGGTGTAGGTGGTGTTGATGCACAATGTGCTGTTGTGTGGAGGTGCTATTCACCAGTAGAAGACTGGGCTTCATTTAAGGCCTGTTCGCCCCCGGCCACCCATCCCTGCGTGCTGTCCAAGTGGACCCAGGGGGGCTGAATACTTACCACTCCCCCAAGTGACCTTTTGTTAACACCGCAAGGTTGCCCAGGCCACCCGAGAAGAGTCTGAAGAAGTCTGTTTGGGGCCTACTCTGGCTAATCCAGAGACCAGGCTCCCAGGTCCCCAGATTTCTCCAAGGAACGTGAGAGCCCTTGCCCAAATCAGCTGAACCTGACACATAGATTCAGGAGTAGAAGTTAGCCATGAACTGGTCATTGCCTTCTCCTTCCCCATGCTGATTTTCTCCAGGGTATCTCTAGTCAACATGCAAGAGGTTCTATATGGCCAAGATAGCCTTAGAATTAGTCCTAAATGTGACAAGAGATATCCAGAGAGATGTTCCTGACCTCCTACTAATTAAAAAATGAAAATAATTTAGGAGGCCAGGTCGAGGTTCAATCTGGCGGATATATCTATGCAGATATATCATTCTTCTACCAGACATCTCCTCTAAGGCAATGCAAGAACCAAACCGACATCATCCTCATAAAGAATAACCGTTGGGAGCATTACCCTGAAGAAAAGAAGAGTCTGGCCCGTTGACCAGGTGTTGAGACACAGCATTTCGGCAGTGGTGAGTTTTCTCATGACCATTTGTTTGTTTGTGTTTTTCTTTGTTCTTGTTTGCATATTTTCATTCAGAATTTGATTATCTGATGTCTAGATTGTTTTCCCATACTTTGATTATCATATTTAACCTTATAAAGACCTTTAAAATCGTGTTTTATTAGAGAATAGACCATATGCAAATGACTCATTAGTATTCGTGGTTTTGCACCAATCACGTTTGTTCTCTGTTGAGTGTGCTTTAGATCAGTTTAAATAACTTATATCTCTGTTGTTTTTTAATACTTTGTTTTCTTTGTTTCTGCATTTTAATCTGTATATTATGTAGAATAAGTATTGAACATAAAAACTGTCATTACTAATAAAAATGTTTTTATGGGGTTACCATTGTTGAGAAGTATAGCTGATTTAGTGGGGTCTCTTACAATCGTCCCAAAGATTAAAATACATGTAAATGTTCAACTTATTAGTTAATTAGCAAATGCAAATCATGTGGAAATGTCAGAGATAATGAAGAAACTAACTTCTTAATCATTTGAAATGACATGCAAGATAAAATAGAGTGCAATTGTTCCTGAAACTATTTCAGTTAGCATCATCTTATATAATTGTTAACTGGTCTGCTCTGGGAGATGATGCATCAAAATAAAACACCGAGTTAAGCTTTTGAAGTTATTTTGTGTGAGTTTAACTTTGACTCATTTGCATGGAAGCAGATTAAATTAAGCTAAATTAAATTGCTATGGAGGTTTGTTCTCTGCAGCTAGTCTGAACTCCAGAGCAGAATAATAACCAGGCTAAGATTAATCTTAGTGATTTATTTGTTAGTTTTATTGTCAATGCTACTTGAAAATACAGTGTTTTACAGTCACTCCATGTTATTGGCTATTTACATATATTTTCCAGCTATTAGCATTGAAAATAAGTATGTTTAATTTAAGTAGCAAGCACTGATACATGTTCATATATATCAATTTCAGATTTAACTATGGGGAGAAAAGAAACAGTTTTATTTAACAGTTATATTCATTAAAATAATAGTTTGTTCACCAAACATCTGTCAGTATAGAAAGATAAAATATTTAAAATCAAATGAGATATTGCAAAAAAAAAAGAAAATTACAAACTAAAAAGGAGGTTCATTCCACTGTGGCAACCCCAGATTATTAAAGGAACTAAGCCGAAAATAAAATTAATGAATGAATGACAAACTACTAATGTCAACAATTTTACATTTTTTAGATTATATTAGGTTCATTTATTAAAATTATCAAATATTTTTATGATGAAACATCAAGAATTATATTTATTAGAATCAATTAGAAAGAAAAAACATGAAAATGATGTATAAATGATCATACAGATGAAGATTAAATAAGCTTGATGAAATTAACTAAACAGATAAAACAGATCTGCAACATTGGCTAAGCGTTTGCAATAATCTTCATAATAAATTCATTAGCAGCAGGAATGTTCACTGTTTACATAAAAAAGCGAGTGATTCCAAGCGATGTGCATTTGGCATTTTACATAAACATTTACAGCATGTTGGCAAGGGCTTTTACAGTTCTGGCCAGAGTTTGATGCATTTACATGTATTAAGCAGCAGGTGTCACCAGCGAGTGGTGTTTCATACAAACACTTAATCAGCTAGTGGTTTTGCAAAAAAAATATTAGATTAATGGATTTGATGCTTTGGAGAGATCAGTTTCTTTCATCACTGGGGGAAATATCACAATATTCAACAGCCATTTGAACATATAAAAGCTATTTAGTAAAAACTAAATAAATAAAAGCTTTCATTTGGACTCTTCCACTTACCAAGATGCACCACAGCACAGATACAGTAGGTCACTCCTGATGTTGTTCTGGGGTCTTCACTGCTTCCAGAAACTCCTCAGAGGATCCTAAATCAGGATTGGGGTTTGATAGAGGACTCACACGGAGCGAGTGTTAAATGTAATGGGGTGCCTATGTGGTGTAGATTGGGGTGCTAGTAGAGTGGCATTAAAAACAAAATAATGAAAGAAAAACAAAAAAATGAGATTGATAGTAAACAAGTGGAAAAATTCTAAAAGGGAAAGGAAACAACTGAAGTGTTGGAGTGTCATTCAGGATTCCAAAGTTACAAATTTACATTTTTATCATTTTTATCAAAAAACTTTTATCATGTTTGGCTTTGTATATTGCAGGACTGCACATTTTAAATGTTTTATGTGGTGAAATTAAATGAGTAAATCACAGTAAATGTTGGTATAATCCATTTCGTTATTAAATGCCCTTGTTTGGTATGAAAATGCTTTACTAATATTACTACACCATGCCATTGAGGTAAAGTTAGTTTTATATGTGCACATTCATTCATCCGACTCGTGACTCGCTCCCGATATAGTTTACCATGGTACTTTGAATATTAGTCCTGAAATCGCATGTAAGCATGACCACCATCAGCAGCACTGTTTATTTGACTGTGAACACTGCTGTCCTCTGATATTTACTGGCTGCTCATATAATTTCTCTGTTTAGAATATGCAAAGAATACTCTTCTGAAATGATATTATAAAGGAGAATGTCTAAATGTGTGTATGTAAAAGCAGCTTTAATTAATAAATAATAATTAGACAATAAAAATGTTCTTTCTGAAGATCTCAGCAGAGATCATGAAACAGCTCCACCAACATCAGGAGCTTCACTCATGACTGAGCTCTTACTTGAGTTCTGTCCTGTGGACTAAAGCTCTTCACGAGATGCTGTTGTTCATTCGATGTCACCATGATGGAGGTCAGCGTCTGCTTTAGTTGGGCTCTTCAGCTGCTTATTTTAACACTAGATTCATTGTGGTTGCTATTATAAATAGTGTTAATCATTCTAATTATATAGTATGAAAATTCAAGAAAAAGTGCACGAAAAAGGCTGATGAGATTAAAGATTGTCAGAGCCCTCACCTGCTCGTGTATTTGTTGATGATTACTTTTGAGTAATTATTGGTATGCAATAATGAAATCACTGGAGCTCCAGCAGTCAATGACTGTTTAACAGAACTCAATATACCTTTCACAATAACAATGATTGATTCACAGGTGCACTCAAAAACACACAGACATCAACAATCAGCCTTTTAATCTCAACAATGGTGACAAACACAATATAATAAAAATCAACCCAGAATAACACAAAACACTCTACTGAAATATTGGGACATTTGTTCCCAAAGAACAAGAGAAAATAAAGGCAAAGAAACAAATTGTAAGAACTTTAAGCTGCATAATTTATTCATGCTGCGATGCATGCTGGGAGTTTTGTACTAATCTAGCACCCAGCATGCATTGCAGCATGAATGAATTTTGTAGCTTTTTCTTTTAGAAACCATGGTTGAGGTTCATATCCTGATTCTTGATGTCCGTGTGTCTGAAACAGGAAACATGTTTAAAGCAGATTATGGAGGGAAGTTCTCTTATGGATAAAATCTGAAGTTGAAGTCAATCGTGAGATCTTGGATAAAGAAGAGAATGGGAGGAATCAGGTACACTTAAGCAAAATGTGTGTAAGCGCGTAGCTGGAAAATTTTTTGGGAGCGCACAAATGTATACTGAGAGATCTAAAGACCCAGATTAGGGGGTGACAGGATTAACAGTGTGTGTTCCTGATTTGGAAGTATTTAAAAAAAAAAAGAACAACATCAGAACTGTCGATGTATTCTGTTGAAATTGTTGCTATCATTGTGGGACTTATGTGGACAGAGGAAGTGACACCAGACAGAGTGGTGATTCGCTCAGACTCTGCTTCAGTATTAAAATCATTAGACAGCAGTCAGTCATCCAGAGAAGATTTAATGAATGAAGTATTTACATTATCATGGAGAACCCAAAGGGAAAGGAATTCTAGTTTGGTTTTGTTGGATTCCAGCACATATAGGGGTGGTGGGAAATAAAATAAGTGATGAATTAGCTAAAAATGCAAAGAAAAGAAAAGAAAAAGACATTAATGTTCCATTAAGTACAGGAGAAATTAAAAGTATTATTGAGAAAAATGTGACAACACATTGGCAAACAGTATGGAATACAGATTTGAAGGCAAGAGATCTATATAAAATCAAAAGAATGTGGACACTAAAATTGTTAATTACGGAAAGAAGAGGAAGGAAGAGGGGATAATTACCAGACTGAGACGGGGCATACCGGACTGAATGATTCACTGTTTTTAATTGGTGTACATGAGAATGGATTATGTGAATCTTGTGATGTAAAAGAAACAATCCAGCATGATATATATAAATGTTTAAAATATGGAGAAGAAAGAAAGGAACAGATTGAATATCTTAAGGAGAAAGGAAAGGAAGATAAAGATAGAAAATACCTTCTGGGGTATGAGTTTAATTGTAACTGTTTGCTGTTACTTCCTGTATTATGTATATAAGTTTATGTTTTCTAAGATATTTTTTTGTTGTTGTTGAGAAAATAAGCTACATGTATTATTTGTGAATTTATTTGGTTTGGGACTTTCATTTTGAAATCTCTTTGGTTGTATGAAATGGCTGACTGCCCATGAGGTTATCACTTTATACACTTCAGAAATTATTCAACTAGTTCCATACTCCATTCCAGTCAGTGGCGGTAATGCACCTATAAGTCTGGTTGCCAACCGCCAGTAAAACCCAAAGAAGAAGAAGAAGAAGGTTATCACTTCCTGTTAGCAAGCGATTGGCAAACATGAATTGTTTGCATGTGTTCTTCAATGGATGTATTGACTTCAGCAAGGACTTCAAGTGATTTAAGGAGCATTCAGGACGATTTCTTTCATATAGCATGCAGCCAATGAGGTATTTTGCTTTATATTTGTATGTTGTGTTTGAAGTTTCTGAAGTTTGTTTGTCTATATATGTTTTGATTTGTAGTGAGTACATTTGTTTTCTATTCATTGTTTAGTTTTCACGGTGGATTTGGGGGGAAAAGTCAACAAATAAACCAGTAACACGGAAACCGCTTGAGGGAAATTATATTAATTATGACGGTATAGGATATAGGACTCTAATAAATTTTTTATATAATACAAGATTAGATCAAAGGAAATAATAAAATATAACTAACAATAATTACATATATAACTAAAATATAAGTCATATAAGTAAATAAAATCAGTGCTCTGTTACATGTCTAGGGATTAAGGAGTTCAGTGTGCAGGGCGGAGGAGCTGAACACGCAGCATCAACCGGCACCTGACCGGCTCATAAGAATTTTATTAATGATAAAAAATAATTCTGGAATTGTTTACTGATCCCTTTGTTGTCAGTGTTAGGCTTAGTTGTTTCAAACCATTATGGGTTTCTTTTAAACTAAAGATGATATTTTTCAAAAATGTCAGAAACCTGTAACCGTTGACTTCTATAGTATTTGTTTTTCCTCCTATGGGCATCAATGGTTGCTGGATTTCGTCTTTCTTTAGAATATCTTCTTTGGTGTTTGACAGAAGAGAGAAACTCAGGTTTGAAGCCACTCATTTCTGGGTGAACTATCCCTTTAAGAAAACATTGAACTCTGACTTACGAGTGATCGCTCCGGGTTTGTTGCACTGGCTGAGGAGAGTGTTGTGCAAGTCCTTTCTCTGCAGATGGTCCTCCAGTGGCTTTCCTGCACCTGTCTCCAGACCTTGACCATAGCGTTTCCCTCAGTGCCACCCTTCAACAGGCAGATCACCTGATCTTGAAACGCGACCCTGGAGCTGATGCATGAGGAGAGAGTGAAGTCGGTGCAGGAGCCTTAAACACAGTGAGTAAGCTAGTGAAAACCTTTTTAATTTACATCATCAGACTTTTGCTCGGCCGCAGGTATAGGACTATAAGTGTGTCAAAGGTGTCAGGACAGCAGGCTGCTCTGGACTAAAAAATAAATAAAATGGTTTGCCACTCTACTGACAATTAGTAGTTTTGCACCTGCCCTATATTCACCTTTTCTTAATTTCTCTAAAAAGAATAGAGTAATTCTTCTCAGCCTGGTGCTGATAGTGTATGAAGGCCAACCCTAATCCCACATGACGCTTCTACAGACCATGGACGTTTTTCACACCGAGACCCCACACAATAACTGTGCTCTTTACTGTATTCTGAAGAAGATACTCATGTTTTACATTCTACGCTTTTACACTCAGTGTGTTTATGTTTTGTTGTAGCTTGCTGTTTACACCAGTGATGTTTGGCCTAACAAATATTTTTTGTTTCTTCATGTCTTTACAGTGTACCTGTTCCCCTCAGCAGATCACTGTCACTGTAGAACACTGCACTGAACTGTAGACATCAGCCTATGGATGAGCAAAGAGCTTTAGATTTAAAGCAACAGTGTTGACATATGCTGTCATATGCATTTCCTATTATGAGAGAAGTGTTGGCCATGTGATGCCATTGCTTCATTCTCACGTGTGTTTATGGTATTTTGATGCAGTGTTGCATTCTGATGGAGATGAGGCATTCTGCATTTTGTGTGTGCAGTGTTGGGAATTGTGTGTAGAGTTTTGGAAAAAGGCGACGCTGTTTTGAAAATGTGTGTAAGCAGCTGGAAAACACTGTAACCGGTTGGCTTACATCTGGGCTCATTTGACAGTCAGTGCTTTGGAATTGCAAGGAAAGAGTGTGAAGCTGACAGTGTGCTTATAGTTGTGCAGATCTAGCCTTGTGCTTTGCTCAAGATTTTGCTAATTGCAGGAAAAGTTTCATGTTAGCGTGTAAGCAATGGTAAAAAGCTTTAACATATTAATCTGTAATTAAGTGTATATATAGTGTGTCTATAATGATCAACTGTCATGCTTTAAGTCATATTTCATCTGAAATCTCCATGCTCTGAGCAGAAAGGCCGAGCGCACCTTCAGATCCAGCAGTGCGTGACGGTGTTGTGTCCACATTTTTCAATCTTTCAGGAGATTTTCATCTGGCACAACATTTTTGACCAACTAAAAGTGTTTTGTTGTTCAAGGTGACACAACTTGGGATGTTAGATGTATTGGACTGTAATCAGCAAATTCACACACGTCATCTGATCGTTATGCTAATGTTAATAAATACTTGATGAGTGATGTAAAGCGATGTTAAGCAGCACAGTCCTGCATTATTTCTTGATCATTACAGGTTAACCAAACTTGTGTTTCCATCATACCAGAACACTTGTGATTTTGTTTTAGTTTAGATTTCAACAGTTCTTTCTGCTTTTCTTGACAAACACAACAAGAGTAAGTCATTATGAAAGTAATTTAATTCCTCCTCCAAATCATTAGTAATGGATGTTAGTTAGTTGCAGGGCTCCATGATTCTGCGCAGGGAGCTGAAACTGAAGCTGATGTCCATGTCTCTGAGGCTGCGGTACTCCTGATGGTGAGGAGGCCATGATGGGGAGATTTGGCCAGGATGCCGGGGTTAAACCCCTACTCTTTTCAAACGACATCCTGGGATTTTTAACGACCACAGAGAGTCAGGACCTCAGTTTAACGTCTTATCTGAAAGACGGCGCTCACTGAGCAGTATAGCGTCTCCTTCACTATACTGGGTTGTTAGGACCCACACAGACCGCAGGTTGAGCGCACCCTGCTGGCCTCACTAACACTACTTCCGGCAGCAACCTAGCTTTCCCATGTGCTGACTGGGGCGCAGCCCTGCTTATCTTCAGTGGGCGACCATGTGAAAGTTGCAGAGAGCGAGCTGCCGGTGTTAGAATGTTTCTAGTATGGGTTGGCATGTTTCGTGCTTGGCGGTTGATAAGGGGTTCTGAATAGTTGCTAAGTCGTTACTAGGGTGTTCTGAGTGCTTGCTAAGTTTTTGCTTCGGGTTTGCTACGGTGTTCTGAGTGGTTGCTAGGCGGTTGTAAGGTGGTTGCTAGAGTGTTCTGAGTGGTTGCTAGGCGGTTGCTGGAGTGTTCTGAGTGGTTGCTAGGCGGTTGCTGGAGTGTTTTTGACTGATTGTAAAGGTGTTGCTAGGTAGTTGCTAAAGTGTTTGCTAAGGTGTTGCTACGCAGTTGCCAAGGTGTTCTAAGTGGTTGTTAAGCGGTCGCTAGGGTGTTCTGAGTGGCTGCTATGTCATTGATAAGTGGTTGCTAGGAGGTTGCTAAAACATTGCTAGGGTTGTTAGATGTTGATAGGTGGTTGCTAAGATGTTCTAGGCCATTGCCAAGGTGTTGCTAGAGTGTTCTGATTAGTTGGTAGGCAGTTGCTAAGACATTGCTAGGCAGTTGCTAGGGTGTTGCTAGGTAATTGCTAAGGTGTTCCTAGGTGCTTGCAAGGGTGTTCAAAGTGGTTGCTAGGCAGTTGCTTAGGCTTGCTGGGCTTTAGCTAGGGTTGCTAAGCAGTTGACACGGTGTTTTAGGCGGTTGCTAAGGTGAGGCTAGGTGGTTGCTAGATGGTTGCTAGGGTGTTCATATTAGTTGGTTGGCAGTTGCTAAGGCATTGATAGTCGGTTGCTAGATGGTTGCTAAGGTGTTGCTAGGCAATTGCTAAAGCAATGCTAAGCAGTTGCTAAGGCGTTGGTAGGCGGTTGCTAAGGTGTGTCTAGGTGGTTGCTAGGGTGTTCTAGGTGGTTGTTAAAGGGTTGTTAGGGGGTTGCTAAGACGTTGTTATGCAGTTGCTAAGGTGTTGTTAGGTTGTTGATAAGGTGTTATGAATGGTTGCTGGGCGGTTGTAAGGTGGTTGCTAGAGTGTTCTGAGTGGTTGCTAGGCGGTTGCTAAGGTGTTACATGGTGGATGCTAAGGTGTTGCTAGGTGGTTGCCAGCGTGTTATGAGCGGTTACTAAGGCATTCCTAGGTGGTTGCTAAGGTGTTGCTTGGGTCTTTTAGGCCATTGCTAAGGTGTTGCTAAGTGGTTGCTAGGGTGTTGTGATTAGTTGCTCGGCGGTTGCTAAGGCATAAGTTAAGGTTAGGTGGTTGCTAGGGTGTTGCTAGGTGGTTGTTAAGGCGTTGCTAGGCGGTTGCTAAGGTGTTGGGTTAGGGTGTTGAGTTTGTTACCTACACCTTGAGTTGCTAAGGTGTTGAGTTTGTTACCTACAAACTCAATTTTTAATATGGCTACTAGATGTCACTCTTAGACTGGTTTGCTAAAATCAGCACACTCCCCTTTTGGGATAATTTTTTAAACTGTGCCTTTGCATAACAACAACACCTCTGAAGTTGGTCTTGGGTACACCTTAGAATTGCCTTCTTTGATGACTTTTACCTCCCTTTTACGTATCTTGAGATCGTAACTTGGAATGGTGTTTAATATAATTCCTGTTGGCCATTCATTTCTCTTCAGTAATGCATCCATCACAAGCACAACATCACCAATCTGAAGGTTTGGTTGTTTTCCTGTCACTTTCTCCTTTGCTGAAGTGCTGTTAAGTATTCTTGACACCTGTGTTTCCAAAAGGTATCCGCAGGGCTTTGCACCTGCTTCCACAGTTTGTTGTACAGGTCTTTAAGATCAAACTCTCCACGTGGCACATACATACACAGTTTTCAGCTTTTGAGTTCAAATTGAAGCAGGTGAAAGAACATTTGGCATGTCTGTGTCAGATGAAATAGGAACCAGAGGCCTGGCATTCATTATGGCTATTATTTCCGCCATGAGAGTAACAAGGACTTCATGTGACAACCAAGGTTATTATAGTTAACCAAAACTAACGAAAAAACGAAAACTAAAATGTAAAATAATTGTAGTTAACTGAAATAGAAATAAAAACGAGAGTTTTTTTCAAAAACTAGAACTAACTAAAACTGTATAGTGTACATACAAAACTAACTAAACTAACTAAAATGATAGCAAAAAACTCCTCCGTTTTCGTGTTTGTAAATGTATTTAATATATAATCTTACTGTGAGCCTTTTAGAAGTAAACATAATCCGCGCGCGTGTGTTTGTGTTTGACCCTTTCGCACATCAGTGTCTGCTGCTGCCATTGGCCAGATCGAGCCAGCTCTCCTCGATGTTGCTCCCGCGACAAAAACAACTAGGGGACATGACAGCAGCACGGTGACAGCATTAAATAAAGAGACTTAAAAAGTATTACTTTAACACGTTTGTGCCCAATAATGGGTTTTATTTCTGTATCGCGATCGCGAACGAATCTTTTTAACATCGCATCTTTTAAGTGAACCGGTTGAACTAGTTCACCAAATCGGACTGAATCAATTGAAACGATTTGCGTCTTCAGTAAGCACTTATCTACCAATTACTTACTTTATAACAAGCCTAATACCCCTTTGATTCTTAATAATCCAATATATAGTCTAATTCAGTTATTAACGTTACATTGAGAAGCGGTGAACCGATAATACTGTGCATGCGTGATTCAGTGAACCAAACAAAAGCAGTACAGCTCTCAGCCTGCTGTGTGACTGAACTGAACTGGAACAACAGCAGCGTGGGTAAACCGAGGGCTTAAATGAGAGGATCTGGTGTAAAACGTAAGTTTATTTCATAACAGACAATTGTAATGGAGTTTAAATAAGTGAATCATTATTCAGTTGGGTTGCAAAACTTTACTGTAAGACTTTTCTGATCATTTTAATTGACTGAAATTACTATTGCTGACTACATAATGTTGAGTCCTAACATCCGCGTTAAACATCTGAACCTTCCATCACCAGGCCCGGATGAATAATTTAGAGCCGCCTGGGCACAATGTCTTGAAGGCCCCCTTTAGCCGCACCCCATAGTTAAATTAAAAAATAAGATAAATATATTTGTTAAATAAAATTAATTTATAATGTATTGCTCACATTTTTAAAATAAATAATATACAGTACATATATTTCTAGTTTACAAAGATTTTACTTATTTTTAAAGCAATTAAAAAAGTACTAATAAAACTAGAGTAAATTAATGGCTTTTAATATACTTGTTCAAGTTCACTGAAGCAGTACTAAAATTTATATTTAAGGTATTTTTAATGTATAACTTCTACAAACTTATAATGCACATGATTTGGATATAACACCTCTCCAATCCAGTTCTAGGAATTTGAGTCCTCCATAATACACACACTTATTAATGATTCCCACTTGTCTTTCTTGTGTTGAAAGTAAGCAAAATTTAAGTGCGGACGGGCCCCTGGGCCTGTGCCCATAATGCCAATAGGTTAATCCGGCCCTGTCCATCACTACTGTGTGTCTAACTTGAGAATGGGTAGATGGTTGTGGTAGATGATAGTGTTCATGTGTTCTCTGAATACATGTTTAAAAAAATGTGTGGCTGAGTTTTTATTATACAATATTTATACTGTTGATTTTGAATCTTGTACCTAACAAATATCCTCATTTAGAAAAAACTGAAACTAATTAAAACTAAACTAAAACTAAGACATTTTTAAACATATAGAAACTAATTAAAAACTAGGAAATCTACCTCTAAAACTAATTAAAACTAACTGAATTTGAAAATAAAAAGTCGAAACGAAATAAACTAAAACTAATGAAAAATCCAAAATTATTTTAACCTTGGTGACAACTTTGTAGAAGTCTTGAAGGCATCCAAAATTCTCATTGCAACCCCTATCAAACCTTTCCCACACCCCACCCATATGTAAGGAATGGGGAGAGTTGAAGACCTAAGTACATCCTTGATTCTGTAGATAACTCTGGATCTTCTGTGTTTATCTTGAGTTCTTTACAGGCTCCGATAAAGTTAGTTCCACGATCAGACCTACATAGTTTGACAGAACCTCGGACAGCAATAAATCTTCTCAATGCATTTATGAAGCTTGAGGAGGATAGTGACTCAATCACTTAGAAACACATGGTACCCTAACATGTGAAAATCACCCACCGTTTAGTTTTCACACGCCCTTGTTCAACGGGCGTAGACCTCTCACGGACCACGGAGAATGAAGGGTTAGAATGGAATGGTCGGTTGACTCGCTCACAAGGCAAGTTGGACATTTTTTTGCTCTTCCTGTCTACCTCTAAGTCTTTTACGTTACACAATGGTGTATGATGCTTGACACTAGCCTTTTACTACCAATTATCATTAATCCAGCTGACCGAACAGCACCTTCTGTAAAATGTCTACACCTTTCTTGTGAAAGTGTCTGATAAGTAGAGTGGCTATATAATTGTTCTTGGGAAAAATGACAGGCTGTTTTTCTTCCAGGCATATTTCAGCTGATGCTAGACATCCTCCAACACATATTACATCCAACTCGCTCTTTAAGATCTCAAAACTCAGGGCTTCTGGTAGTACCTAGAATAGCAAATTCGAGTAAAGGAGGTCGAGGCTTCTCCTTTATGGCTCCTACACTCTGGAATAGCCTTGCTGATAACATCCGAGGCTCAGACACACTCTCTCAGTTCAACACTAGATTAAAGACCTGTCTGTTTAGTAAAGCAGCACTTAGCGGGTTTCCACACAAGTTTCTGCATCTTGTTTATATACACTATGAACAGCAGCTAACGCTAATAATTCTCTTTCTTTTTTTTTTCCATTTCTACCTGGAGATACTCATCCCGAGACCCTCAGATTATGTGGAGTCACTGATTGGATCCACGACAACCGACGAGATGATCCCAAGGACTCCATATCATGGACCAGGCCATATCCTGAGCTGCTGCTGCGCTGGTGGTCATGGAGTGGAGAGCATGAGACTGATTCCAGTGACGGTCCAGGGACAGACGAGTCTTCGCTGAGGCCAGCTTCCAGCCTCCACTGCTGAGACTGCAGCTCTGCACCAGACTTTTGGCCAGTGGAGAAATTAAAATAGTCGTGCCCAACTGACTCTGGATCTCTTAAGGTTTTATTTTCTTCACTCTCCTATTGGTGGTTTTTTTTCCCTCTCCGCTGTCGCCACTAGCTTGCATGGTTCAAGATTGATAGAGCTACACATCGATGAATTTGCTCTTCAGTGTTTGGACTCTCAGTAATGATTTTAACCCCTCTGAACTGAGCTAAACAGAACTGAACTTAAACACTAAAAACTGAACTACCCTGATGCAGATACTATGACCATTTATGAAAAGCTGCTTTGACACAATCTACATTGTAACAGGGCTATAGAAATAAAGCTGAATTGAATTTAATTGAATCTTCATACAAAAAGGGGTTTAATTTCCTCAGGATGCTGTGTTTGAAAACCTTTTCTTTCTCGTGAGGCTCTCCAGTTCCTCTGAAAATGCCTCTTGTGGAACAATTTTTTTGATCACAATCCTTGCTTGTGTTAATTCATCTGTTTTGTGGTTATTTCCAGAATAGGATCTGAATTTGTGTACAAGACTAGCTATGGCTCTGGTAAGCACTTTCCAGTTACAGAAGCAAATAAACCGAGTCAAACCTCTTCTCAGAGGCTTTGGTAACTAAGACCGAGACATTTGACTGCACCTTTGCATGTGTGTCTGGTTCAACTAAATCATAGACTTCTGCATAGAGTGTGTCATCTAGTCCAGTTCTGTGCAAGAACTCAGGACCTGTAAACCAATTTGTATGGCTCGGTAGCTCTGGTGATATGGGACATGGTCCATGATCTGCTGGATTTTGGTCTGTGCTGACAAATTGGCACTGGTTTGGGTGAGTAAGCCTTCTGATCTGAGCTACTCTGTTGGAATCATGCACATAAAACCTTCTGCTTGTGTTGTGAATGTAACCTAGGACAACTCTACTGTCTGTGTAGAATTTTACTTTTTGTAAATCAATGTCCAGTTCAGTGGTCAGCAAATCCGCCATTTCTACAGCTAACACTGCAGAACAAATTTCTAGACGTGGTACAGTCAAAGAAGTACGAGGAGCCAACTTAGATTTACCCAGAAGAAAGCCAACAAGTGAATCTAGCCAGGTTCTCTACTGATCTTCTCTTTCAGGTGGTATGGGAGAACCCCAATCACACTGATCATTATTTAGTTCTCTCACTAACGCTTTACCTTGTATTGTTACAGGGGCCAAGAAACCTAGAGGATCATACAGAATATTAACCACAGACTTCTGAGAAGGAGATTAAATTTAAGACTGCACAATGAATTACTAGGAAAAAAGTATATATATATATATATATATATATATATATATATATATATATATATATATATATATATATATATATATATATATATATATGTATAAATTATTAACAACTGTAAACAATCGATCGGATTTAGCATGCAAGTATAACTTGTAAACAACATTAACACTGTCTAATTGACAGTAAACAATGTTGTACTTTGTCATTTGCTGCTAATACGATTTCCCTATTTTGAATTTGCAAAGAATACTTTACTGAAATGATACTATTAAAGAGAATGTCTGAAAATCTGAATATAAAACCAACTTTACCTCAATGTCAATAGAAATGAAATACGTACCTTATTTTTATTGCTGCTATTTCTGAGATGACAATTTAAATGACTTCATAAAAGGTTGAGTAATGCATGTACTTTTATTGAAAAATAATTTTAAATTCACTAAACATTTTAATATATAAACTCTTAAAATATATAAAAATCAGTATGGCATAGAAACATCAACCCTTCAGAAAAGATGCTTCAATTCCTGAGTCATATAAAAACTTTATATTGAAGTACAAATTAAGATGTGATTGGCAAATATAAAATGTATCCTTGTGCAAATATAAATTATAAACTCTAAGTTGTGTCACTTTGTTGAATGAAATACAATTGTCCATGAACATTAGAAAGTGCAGTATATCTACAAACACATACAAACATATCAAACATACATTGGCAGTTTAATAACGAAATATGACTTCTGAAATTTTGTTAAAGCTAGTTATTTTATCAATAATAAAAATGTATATGTGATGACTCCCAAGTTCAAATTGTAGTGCAATTTCTAAAACAATGTTTCATCATTATGTCTCTGTTGGACAGTGCCGCTTTTTGGCTTATCGGAGCTTTGTGAGCTGGTGTTGGGGTTTCCTCGGGCGGAAAGTCCGTGTTGTGATTCCTGCCTGTGTGGTGCTGAAGATTCGCAGACAGTTTCCTGAAGAGCAGGGCAGCTATGTGGGTTTTAGGATAGCTATTGCTTGAAGCGGGTCACCCTGCAGAAGATAGCCTCCTCCATCTCAGGTCTATCGTAGGCTGATGATAGAGCAGGTGGTATGTGAATTTCCAACACTTCATCAACATAGGGTGATGGGTCCACAAACACTTGGTTGAAGATGAGGTCCAGCAGCTCTTCTACATAACCTGTGCAATATAACAGTTATCTCTTTAGTAACTTAATTTTGTATTTTGAATAGTGAGTTTTCATTGTGAATGTAAAGTGCAATTATTTTTTTATTTGTTGAAGTATTAATAATAATATAAACATTTATATACATATGAGAGTTTGCTGCGTCTTCACTTCTCGGACCCTATACTCTCCTTTCTTTGCCTTTGGAAAGGCAAGCTTGTAAATAGGTTCACCAGTTGCTGATGTGGGCTGGGGACGCCCGGCATTTTCATTGTAATGCAGTGCAGCCAAGTACAGCCTAACAAAAAGACAAATGTGAATGACGTACCATGACAAGACTGTATGATATTGTAAATATGAATTTCTGATCATTGGCTTTACCTGCATAGCATCCCCAGAAATGGGAATACCACATTTTTGGGTGCATGCGCAGTATGACGCTGTGGAAAGCTTCAACAGTTGACGTCTGGTGGTGAGGACTTAGCTTGGCCACATCCTTCAATATTCTCTTGTTAGCGAGAACTTTCTCCAGCTTGTAGAATGGCATCGTTGCTAAACAAGTAAAAATGTATTTAAGTAGAGTCTGAATCGAAAACAAATCTGAACAAAGAAACAAGCTCTGTTTTACATTACTTTTATCAAGAAAAATATTTTATTTGTCTGTATACAACTTACCAGCCGACAGCCATTTGTTCTCGTCTCTGCTTATCCGTTGCGGATGCAGATAAGCCGGAAAATTGGGGTCTTCATGTACATGCTTGTCTTGTACATGGTTCAAGATAGAGGTCCCCTTTGCCACTCTTTCAGGACCTGTTGTGGATGATGCCGCAGTCCAGTAGATGTGGTTTTTGATGCTACGTAACCATTTAAGCAACTTCTCACACCCCTTTATCTGGCATATCTTGTCCAGTTTTTTTGTTAAATACTGGAAATTAAAGAAAAAAAAAGACATCAACAAAAATAATAATAAACATGTAAGAACTGTAAATAGCAATTTGATCTTAAGTAAATGAATAACTGCTAAATTACATACCTTTCTCGATATTCTGAGATATTTCTGTATTTGAGGATGTCAGTCTGTGATGATGCATTCCAGACGAACACCGCAGGCATCCAATAGGTCAAGGCTTCTCTTTAGGCCTTCTTTTTCCATATGGTAACTGCCGCCCCCTCGTTACTCTATAAAAATAAAAATAAAAGTAAAAAAAAATACAAAAATCACACATTTTCCATCCAAAATATTATGCTAGTTCACATAACACTTTTCTGTATTACCTGGACTAACTCGACCACTGTGTTAGTTGCAAGGTCCATCATTGTATAACTCCCATACTTGGCAGAGTGACCTTCAAGAACAAACCGTACATAATTATTTAAACACATTTTTGGAATAATTGTAATGTATTTCATATTTATTTTTTTATTAGACTATTTAATTAGAAATTAAATCTTTTGTCTAAATACCTGGGGAGTCAGCCCTCATATCTCCTCCAACAATCACATTCTCTCTTCAACTGAGCTGTTCTAGCATTTCACTCTGCCAATTTCTCCATTGTGGACAATAGCAGGTTCAATGCAAAGTCTTGCATGTCGGCGAAATGAATCATATTTAAAAATGTGTAGTTTCATTGCAGCAAATACCTGACAACAGAGAGGAGAATTTTTGTACAATGTGCATGTACCCTGTGACAAAATTAATATTGTGTTTCTAAAAGTAATGTGATAAATTTTGATAATTACCTTTTCAACTACAAAAAATGATGCACCGCTCAAGTAGACTGCAGCAGAAAGATGCAGGTTGCCAGCTGGAGTACTACCAATAATCGGCTGACTGTTCCATTTTCTTACAAACTCGCAGTGTGGGCAGACTTGCTGTACGCTCAGAAATGTCCCAAGCCTTTGTGACTGTACATCACATCTCCTGACACACTGGGCAGTCACTGAAGAGCTCCATGAAGCACGTTTCATAGACAATGAACTTGGCTATGTTATGAACTGGCCATTTTTGGATTCTGTAAAAATAAATATAAACATATACATAAGTAAAAAAAGACGATGAATGTTATGATGATAATACACAACCTTGCAAATAATTTACATAATGCATAAACTCACGACAAGTCTGTTGGATCAGTTGCAGATGTGCATTCCTCTGCAGGGTCAAATGTCACATCAGAGTCTTGGGCTATAATTTTTGACTCTGATAGAGTCTCTTCGGCTTCTTCTTCTTCTTCTTCCTCCTCCAGCTCCAGACGAGGTCTTTTTAGTGAAGGTTTGACGGGTGTCGAAGTTATAAACGCAGTAGAGGACGCTGATGGTACAGTCAGTTCAAAACTGGACACTGTTGCCTGGACACCTCTAGTGTAATTTTATGATTAATCTCATTTCATGTTTATAAAGATAGTAAAACACGTTTCTAATGCAGTAACTTAAAATAAACTGAGAAATTTTAACTTACTTGTACTCCTGCGTTTAGCCTGAAGCGTCCTAAACGACAACTGCGTACCAACACTGTGTAAAGATTTGTGAAATGGTTCCGTCTGGCAAGCAACATCCACCTTGTTGCTCTGTGTCGACGTCGTGGCCTTTGTAAAAAAAAAATAAAAACTTTATCTGTAGCCAGTACTGGTTCCTGCTTTATTACGTTTAATTTTTTCTACGATTTCTGCTTCTGATGGCTAAAAGCCCTTCTTGTACACATTACCACTTAGCTTCGAGTATGTACACACTGTTTTAGAAAAGCACAACAGCAGTAAACACGTGCAAACAAACATCCGAAGCTACTATTATTACTATACAGATGCTATTCATTTTGGCTTAACATTATTAGAATGCTAAGGCTAGAAGTACAGAAAATGTAATACTTGAAGTGAGGTAGGATCACGTATTGTAGGAACTGATCCAGTTTTCAGAAACAATTTACTCGCGAATCCGGAGTTGTATTGTCCCGCGCTCTCAAGGCAGTATACAACAGTTTTGGTACATTTTCAGGCACCTTGTCTTCAAAGATAAAACTCAGCCACTTAAGCCTCTGTTGCTCATTTGCAGGAAGACGGTGAAGGCTCTCGAAGCCTTACATCCAAAAATAGCACAAGGGTGTTCTCTCGGTGGCATCGCTTCGACTAACATGCAGATAATGGCGGAAACGACAAACTCAGGATATGTTAATACACGCAGCTGTCAATCAATTCGGTGGGCAGGAAAAAAAGATATAAATAAATTATTTAATTTAAAAAATTAAATAAAATAATCGCACACCTACGTAATGGTGCGGTCGGTTTGAAAACAGCTCCAATTGGTCGACCCTTTTTTTTGTAGTTTTTAAAAAAAGGACGGTGTGTTCATATCACCCCAGTATGACGGTCTATACACTATACCAACACACAGATCTGTCCAAACAGCTGGAAAAGTATTTTTTACCATAGGTGCCCTTTAAACCATCAGATGAAAAGTGCTACAGTTGATTGACTGCATTTAAAGGGCGCTTTAAAGCCCCGCCTCTGGCTTGTGACGACGCCCTGTCAATCAAACTGTTATTGTTGGTTGCTTCAATTTGTTTGATGGTCTAATTCGACAACAAGGTAACGGACTATCATTATTCACTCATATGGCCACATAATGAATAATCATTAGACATCAAGACATTCCACTTGTACATTAATTAGTTTATATATATTTTTTTTCTTTTTTATTATTTCATCTTTGTGAGGTTTATCATAGATGTGATTTTTTATATGAATATATTGCATGCCACACACACACACACACACACACACACACACACACACACACACAATGTATTGTCACGACCCGGCTCAAAGTCAATGACAAAATTAAAGGGAGGACATACACCAGATGGTTTGGTACCAAAAAGTATTTATTTAAACATTAAAGAATCATCAAGTGCTCACTTTAGGTCAGCCAAATCAAATATTAACCAAAGCTAAAAAGAAACAAAACAAAACAAACAAACGGGAGCAAAAGCACGGCTCCTCACAAGCCAACTCTGCTGGCTTTTATAGAGGGGAACTCAGGTGTTCCCAATTGAGCAGATGAGTCTCTGTCTTTCCCGCTTTCGGCCGATCAGTGGGTTGGTCAAAGAGACTCGTCACCCCCCCCTAAAAAGAAAAAGACAAAGTCTTTCAACATAACATCAAACCCCACAATCCCCCTAAACCTCAGTATGAAGGTCAAACTGGTTCTCCATCCTCAGCCTTAGCTCACCAGCTCCTCCCAGCAACCATGGTGCCTAGGAAGCAATTTAAGAGAGAAAAACATACCTTAATACACAACCTTAAATACGAGATTAAGCACCAGCTCTATTGTTTTGAGAGCCTTTAATGTGGCAAATATCCAGCAGGTAACCCTGCAAGAACAACCACCACCTCAAAATCGACCTCTGACTGGGGTTTTGTAGTGGATGGAAAAAGCTAAGGATTGTGGCCCGTGAAATGCCCCAGACATCCCAAAGAAGATTCCACATAAACTCCAAGGTGCTGCCAAAGTCAATTTTCAACACGTTGTCAACCTCACCCTCATATTGCTTCTTCCTATTTGTTAAAACTCTACAGTACAATGATAGCCTTCGAATTGGAATTGAATCTCCCACATCGACATCATGCTCCATCAGATTTGTGCAAAACAGATTATCAGAAAACAGAGCAACATACTCATGAATCAAATCAATCAAGTCAGTGCAATGTACATGTGATAAATGACTAAGATAATTGATCAAAGTACCACGTATACAACCTGGAAGAACTAAATCTCCAGCATCCCCGTCCAACAACACTGAAGTTGGTAAACGCTCTGTATTGGATGAATCCGAAAACTCAGCCTGAAAAGGTGAACAAATTACAACAAACAGAGCAAGAACTCGATCACCTGACTGAAATTAACACTTCAGTACGTCGACCAAAAAGTCGCCCCATTTGATCCCTTGCTTCCCTCCAAGAGCCCTTCGCCAGTTGACATGCTTCAGACATTGAGATGAAAATCACTCGCATATGATAAACATTTTTTGGTGGATCAGTTTGTTTCCTGTCCATTTGTGTGCAGTATGACCTCAGCATAGACCTCAATGTTTGATAAATCTTTCCAGGGCTCCCTGGCTCTGAGGATGAAAAGCACTGGAAAGATTATGTTGAACATGGAGTGATTTCAAAATTTCACCAAACTAGTTGAAGTAAAATGACTCCCCTGATCAGATTGAATAATTCGGGGTATTCTAAACACAAACATGAACCGAGTCAAGGCTTTTACATCTGCAGTAGTAGAACGCGTTAGGTGCGTTCGACTTCATGCAGCGCTGTGCAGATCGATCGAAATCTGTCTTAAAGCGGTGCATTCTGGTTAGAAATCTTGTCCGGATTGATGCTGCGCCGACGCCACGTGACTGTCACATGTGGCATCAAAGTACCGCGACAGCGCTCCGAGATCAGACGGCAAACTCAGACCATGCAGCTTCTGAAGAGCGACTGCAGGAGCTCTGATGACGACACCGATATTACACGATTGGCCGAGTTTACCACATGACAACAAACACGTGTATTTCGGGTTTATAATTGGACAAATTCCGATTCAGAAGTTTTAAAACAAACAATTCACTTTTCACACCCTCTCTATCCTGTACACATCTTGCTTATTAAAAGACTACAAATATTTTACTGCAGTAATCATCTTTTGTTAAATAATCTGGTTATAAAGGTTAGCTTGTTTGCGCAGGTTTATTTTTTACTTTTTTATACAGACTTTTTACTGCATTCATCCCCATGAACGATTTAAATGATATATTTTAGTGTATATTTTAGTGAATAACCTAAATATGAACTCAAATAAGTCTTACGGACTTGAAATAAAATAATCATCATCATTGATCCTGCCCCCCTAAAGCTCTCTTAACAAATTAAAGTAAAGAACGATTTTATTAAATAATTATAAAATGGTTTTATTATTATAATTTAAATATATATTTTATTTCCTGTCTAGCAGTTTAAAGGCGACCTGCTCTTTCTGGGAAACTTCTACATAGCTCACTTATTTTACCTTTTGTTCTTTTCAACACAATCTTTTTGGATTAAAATGCTTTTTTGAAAATTCATTCATTATCCAAAATAATGTCATTTATTAAGACCTAATCAAAACACCTTGTTTTGCTTTTTACATTGGAAATTTTTATATCTATAAATGTACATATATGTAAACCCTTTTTTAGCATATTCAAACAAAAAGTATTAGCCTAAAGAATGATGTTTAACTCCTAGAATTTATGCTTATTGCTTTGTATTTAATAGACCTGTTCGTTTTTATGTTTATTTTAACCTCTCATTTCCTCTTATTTCTCTCATACATTTGTTATATATTTTATTCATAATTCTCCCTTATTGTTTAAAAAGGAACTACAGTTTGTAGAAACTGTATTCTGTTTTATTTGTAAATGTTTTGTTGTTATAAATAAAAATAACAAAAAAATAAGATGACGCCATGTGATCGGTCATCATGACTGCAGCAACTTTGAGTCCCGAAGTGTCCAGCTGTCCGTCTTGACGGCTCCGTTTTCAACTCTGCCCCGCCTGCGCTCGACTAATCTCGTTGATCACCGGCTGCAGCTGAGCTTCATGTCGAACGCACCTAATGGGTATGCAGCCGGATACCTGGTCACCAGACACACAACTGCAGGCAAGCGCTCACCCTCTGCTTTCAACCTAGGCAATGGCCCTACACAACCAATCAAAAGATGTTCAGATGGTTGACTAATAGCAGGAATTGGGTACAAAGGAGCAGGTTTAGCAGATTGATTTGGCTTTCCAGTTAACTGACACGTCTGACATGTACTTAGATATGTCACTTTATTTTTGGCCAAAAAAAAAAGTTTCAAAAGCAATTGTTATTTTTTCACTCCTAAATGTCCAGACGCATCATGTGCAGTTTGCAGAACAACTTGGCGAAGAGACTGGGGTACTATAACTTGAAACATAGGATCACCAATCACAAACTCCCCATGGGGCACCCACTTTCGACACGATACACCACCATTAAGACCATGTCATTAAGAACCACTCGATCAAACAACAAAATTGTTCCCAATTGAGCAGACAGCCACAGAAGCCTGAGAGAAGCAGCAGATGCCTTCACAAAAACAGACATTCCTGCTGCGCAGACCAAGCTGGCTGCTCTAAAGCTGATCATCGCAGACCAGAAGCGAAGAAGTTGAGCTGGATGGCCTCCTGGAGCCATTTTGACCTGAGCAATCAGATCCCATGGAGAGAGTGAATCAAAGGCAGCTTATGTGGAGTGGAGAGTAAGCCTTATACAGATGAACCTGTTTGACAACCTAAGATTTTCAATCAAAGTCAAGATGACACGGTTATATTAATAATAATAATAATAATAATAATTCAAATAAAAAAAACTCCTGACAGTACATGGCATTTTGTTTGTTTATCTTGTAAATAATATTTTAGTGTGTGTGTGTGTGTGTTTTCTTTACATGAGACTTTAGTTGCAAATACACCCAGCACGCACACACAAATACAAATGCAATCTGCTACTGTGTAAAACTTTGATGTTATTTACAGGTGTGCAGAAAATTAGCATTATCGATCAGCTTCTGCTCAGGGGAGGTAGGGATCATCTGTGGCAGTGTAATTTCCATCTCCACATGCTTAATTCAAAGAAGCAATCCTCAATTCTTTTTTTCAGTTTTCATTTATTTTTATTTTTGCATGAGGAAACATCTCATCCTTCATCATAATGCCTGCGAGAGTCCAGTCAGCATGCATCATTTGATCAACGTTTCAAAGTCTAAATATATTTTCAAAAAGAAAATGTTTTCCACTTTAGCTTCAACAGTACAAAAGCAAAATGCGTCTTGATTTGTTTTTATAACGTTTGAATCTAATTTAGAAAAAGCCATCATACTTCAGATTACAAAAATAAAAAAATACTTATTTCTTTTAAAGTTGTTAATTTTGGTATATACAGACTACATGTTAATACTAATAAAAAATACCACTGCTACTAATATATTTACTAGTAGCATAATATTAATGAAATAAAAAAAGTTGTATTTTTCCAAGCTCTCCCAGGATGAAAGAGACGAAGAAGCGCTAATTAAAACACAGCTGATACAAATAATTAAAAATAGTTAACCCTTTGATTAGTTGCATCAGCTGTGTTAGATTAGGGCGGGAGCAACACTGTGCAGAGCTGCGGGCCTCTATAAATGGAGTTTGAGACCCGAGCCAGAGATTAATGCTTTTATAAGTTGTGCTGATGGAGATGAACTGGTTGTCTGGCTTATACTAGTTCTTGCTTGTCTTCTTGCAGGAACTGAGGGACAGGCATGTAAGGAACAGTGAGGCTGAAGTGCAGGAGTGCCACCTATGACCACCTATTCAGTTTTTCCTTAACTGCATGATGCATCATCTGATAGTTAAAGGTGAGACCTGAACCACTTCAGACCTTAACACACTCAAGATGGGGGTCAATTGCTAAAAACAAATACCTGTTATTTCTTTAATTATTAATTGTATGTTATTTCCAAATTAACAAAATTTCGTGTCAACTTTTACTAACTCAAAACAACAGTGTCATATCTTGATGAAATGTCCTAAGCTATATTGAATTAATTTAAAGAATTACAAATATCGGATATATTAAAAAAAAAAAAAAAACGCATTAAATAAATAAACCAATTAAAAAAAAAAAAACTAGCTTGTAGGGATAGTTTACAGTTTAACCCAAAGAATGACCAGTCTAGTAGATGAAGAAGAGCCGGAGTCAGAGATTTATATAAATAAATCAAGTTTACTGAAGATAGTTTGCAGTTTCAGTCGCAGAAGCCAGCTTCAACACTCGCAATGAGTTCCTAGGCCGCTCTGCTTACAATCACCAATCAATAACAATTATACTCTCACATCACGTCATTCACTGCGTCATACATACAGGTGTTCTAACCTGATTGGTTAAAAAAAACAGATAGACTAGGAACATTTCCACGTGAGGTTCGTGCGTACAATTCTGAACAATATCTAAACATTAACGTCAGACATCCTTTAGACTGATTAGAGCTGACTCCAGACCTGTGAAATGGATCAACAATCAAATAAAACACACACACAAAGTATAATCTGTTTCTTATCCAAGGCTGAGTGTACTGTCAGCCGTCTTTATCAAAACTGGTTAAAAACTGGTATAATCTACATTCAGGCAGTTATATTCTTACTACACAAAGTCTCTTGAATAAAAAAAGTAGAATCACTTTAAAAGAATTAACTGTAAAAAAATAGCAAAATCACTTTAGACAATATTAACTCGTAGAAATAACAATAGAAACAGCTGCTTCCAGTCCTCAGCCCTCAGTTCCTCTCAAGGTCTCCGTGACCTCTGACCTAGATTGGTGGCTTCTGAAAATAGGTATGAAGAGACAGGCAAATGCACTGAACATTCTTATATTAAGCAATGTGTTAACTTATCAATTCACAGTTAAATACTGAGAAACAGGATGATGAAAAGGATAAACGTTGGTCCATGAGATGGATTGGAAAGCAGAAATTCGAATCCTTCAAGCTATAACAATTCAGCAATGTACGATACATCAATCAAACCGTTTTAAAGCCATATACAACTTTCATTTTACAAAAGCCTATCTGAGAAAAAAAAAAAAAGTTTTAGATAATTTCTAAAAAAACGATAAACACCGGAGAGGGTTTGAAATATCATTTATAAAGTATTTATAGGCTATATTTTATTAGCTCTTGTGCTGAAATGCTGAACACTTTCTTTAAGATCACAGCATAATATGCAACATTCTTAAATAAAGGGGAAATACCCATTAAGCGTCATGTAGCCTATAGGGGAAATGTGCGTTCCAGGTCTCTTATCTGCTGATTCCCGCTGAACTGGGCGGGTGTTGTGACGTTTGATTCGGGGGACGTTCTGGGGGCGGGGTTTGCATGACGCGCTGAGAGCCACTAGCCCAGTGGAAACATGACATGATTTCGACCTCACCACTCAACCACCCGTGCGACTGGCCCGGCCTGATAAAAGTCCTGGTTCGCATTGGCCCAACAGTGGAAATCCGGCTACTGAAAATTAATCATGTTTAAAATTCAGCTTTACTTCCATTTACAAGCAATGTACATTTCAACTTTTTCTCTTCCATTTATATGACAAGATGTACTTCTCTGATGAAGAGATGGACCTTTCCCTGGAGGAAACAGTTGAAGTCAAACTCAAGACATTGGAAACCTTTGCCGTCGAGGAGATCTCGGAGCTACAACAGGACACCAGGGTCCTCCAGGAAGCAGCAGGGAAAGCAATGGAGGGAGACATGGCTGTCTTAAAGGCAGAGGTGAACTCGCTTTAAACACTTGTTGCGAACCAAGTGCAACAGCTGGAGGAACTGAATCTGTGAAGGAACAGTGGGGCTGAAGTCTTAGACAAAACAAACACCTCATATTTCTTCCAGACCCAAGTAACCTGGAGAGAGTGACGCATCCCTATTGAAGGAGGCAGGAGTTAGATGGGCGGTGTGGACAGGACTGTGCCAGACAGCTACTTGAGGTAGAAAAAGAAGACTTGCATCAAAGAAAGGCACAGCAGGATTTATCAAAACAGAACAGAGACTGCAGAAGTTGGTGAAAAAAAGTTTAGATTTGTTTTTTTTTTTTTTTTTTAATTAGTTGTATTGTATTTTGTTTGATTGGGGGGAGGGGGGTTGTGTGGGGGTGTTCCATTTACATCAAAGAAAGGCACACCAGAATTTTGCAAAACAGAACGCATGAGACTGCAGAAATAGGTGAAAAAAAAATCTTTTTTTTAAATAGTTTAATTGTATTATGTGTGATTGGGGGGGGTTGTGTGGGGGTGTTCTTGGGGGTTCCATTTTTTTATTTTTTTAAATAGTTTTTAAATAGTTATTGTATTTTATTTTTAAAATAGTTTTTAAACAGTTATTGTATTTTGTGTGATTCGGGGGGGGGGGGGTGTTCTTAGGGGTTCCATTTTTTTATCTTTTAAATAGTTTTTAAATAGTTATTGTATTATCTTTTAAATAGTTATTGTATTTTATTTTTTAAATAGTTTTTAAATAGTTATTGTATTATTTAAATAGTTTTTAAGTAGTTATTGTATTTTGTGTGATTGGGGTGGAGGGTGTTCTTAGGGGTTCCATTTTTTTTTTTATTTTTTACATTTAAATAGTTGAAAAGAGCATTACGATTCAACTCAAACATTTATAATTGCACACCAGAATTTAGCAAAACAGAGAACGTACGAGACTGCAGAAGTTGGTGAATAAATGCGTAGATTAGTTTTTTTTTTTTTTTTTTTTTTTTATTGTATTTGGTGTGATTAGGGTGGGGGGGGGTTCTTGGGGGTTCCTTTTTTTTGGATTTTGCAAAACAGAACGTACGAGACTGCAGAAGTTGGTGAAAATGTTTGAATGTTTTTTTTTTATTAGTTATTGTATTTGGTGTGATGGGGTGATGATTTGTGTTGCAAGTTCTAGGGGGTTCTAAGTTTTCTTTTACACATGTAAATAGTTAATTTAAAAAAAAGCTGAAGAGCAGTAAAAATTTAACTTAATAAACATTTATAATTGCTTTAAATATTTTGTTTGTTCTTTTGTTAAATGGTCTCTCCCTCTCTCTCCATGTATACTGGCAACACTGGGAACATAATCTTTCCACTCCAGTTAGCAGAGCAGTCACTAACTGGGAACTGCTTGCTGTCAATGACTGTACTGTAGTGTCAATACTCACAGCATAGTACTGCAAACACAATAATAGTGTATATATAATAGATCTTGTAGTGTTAATTTATCAGGCTTTTTCTATTAATGTTTCCGTGCACTGCCAAGACTGGAATAGAGTACTTATTAGTTATTATTATTATTTATTTATAATTTTTTAAAATCTGTATAAACTTTGTTGCCAGAGTGGCGCAGTGTGCGGTTTATAGGGACCGACACACTTTGGTTTAGATTCAGGCAGAGAGCCTGTGCAAGTGTGTTGATGTCTAAATCATGGCCCAACCTTTTTTATTTTATTTTTTTTAATAGATCTACTTCTTGGATACAGATTCATTTGAAGGTCTTCTCAAATAACGAATATGTTCAATTTACCATTTAATCATGTCATTGTTAATAATTAATGATGTTCATGCATGTGAAGACACTGATCGTGTTAATGATTTCCGACAACAGCTGTGAATGAGGATTTAACAAGGTAGGAAACGGAAACATATCAATTTGAGACACTTCATTTGACTTAAATAATTTTTAAATTTCATTTATTTATTTAATATACAGCACATCTTAATGTGGTTAAGATTTACATCAAGACAAGTGTGATCTGATAATAGCTACAAAACATATTAGCTGGTGCTAAGGTGAGCTAGTTTTAGAAGAGGCGACTCGTCCACGTTGGTGACTCCTGGTCAAAATGATCGTTTTCTGCCCGAGGAGAAAAATGCACTACTCTATAAATGGCAACTTTGGATTGTAATAAATGTGCTAAATGCCAATGTCACTTATTGAAATACGCCTCTAAAGTGGTTTATTGCTTAAACTTCCTTGCTGGTGTTACTATATTCGTGAAGGTATGCGATCGTAGCTTTTGAATCAGTGAGCAATCAAACTACTAACACGAGTGAATCAATGAACTGTTTGAACTGAATCGGAGCAATTAAACTACTAGAACAATGAATCATTTCCTAATAAACTGGATCTGTGATCACTGAGTGAATCACTGAACTGTTTGAAGTGAATCTGTGTGCAATTGAACTAGAATGGGTGAATCATTGAACTTTTTGAACTGAATTTGAGCAATTGGACTACTAGAACAAGTGAATCATTAAACTGTATGATCTGAATACGTGAGCAATTGAACTGTTTGAACGGAATCTGTGAGTAATCAAATTACTGAAACAAGTGAATCATTGTTTACTGAACTGAATCTGTGAGCAATTGATCAACTAAAATGAGTGAATCACTGAACTGGTTGAAATGAATGTGCGCAATTAAACTACTAGAACTGAATCTGAGCAATTGAACTACAGAGTGAACCATTGACCAGTTTGAGCGGAATCTGTGAGCAATTGAACTACTAGAACAAGAGAATCAATGAACTGTTTGAACTGAATATGTGCGCAATTGATCAACTGAAATGAGTGAATCACTGAACTGGTTAAAATATATTCGTGCGCAATTGAGGTACTCAAATGAGTGAACCATTGAACAGTTTGAACTGAATCTGAGCAATCAAACTACTAGAACAAGTGAATTTTTTAAAACTGTTTGAACTAAATCTGTGAGCAATCGAACTACGAGTGAACCATTGAACAGTTTGAACTGAATCTTTGAGCAATCAAACTACTAGAACAAGTGAACCATTGAACAGTTTGAACTGAATCTGTGAGCAATCGAACTACTAGAACAAGTGAACCATTGAACAGTTTGAACTGAATCTTTGAGCAATCAAACTACTAGAACAAGTGAATCATTGAACAGTTTGAACTGAATCTGTGAGCAATCGAACTACTAGAACAAGTGAATCATTGAACAGTTTGAACTGAATCTGTGAGCAATCGAACTACTAGAACAAGTGAATCATTGAACAGTTTGAACTGAATCTTTGAGCAATCGAACTACGAGTGAACCATTGAACAGTTTAAACTGAATCTGTGAGCAATCGAACTACTAGAACAAGTGAATCATTGAACAGTTTGAACTGAATTTGAGCAATCGAACTACGAGTGAACCATTGAACAGTTTGAACTAAATCTGTGAGCAATCGAACTACTAGAACAAGTGAATCATTGAACAGTTTGAACTGAATCTTTGAGCAATCGAACTACGAGTGAACCATTGAACAGCTTAAACTGAATCTGTGAGCAATCGAACTACTAGAACAAGTGAATCATTGAACAGTTTGAACTGAATCTGTGAGCAATCGAACTACTAAAACAAGTGAATCATTGAACAGTTTGAACTGAATCTTTGAGCAATCGAACTACGAGTGAACCATTGAACAGTTTAAACTGAATCTGTGAGCAATCGAACTACTAGAACAAGTGAATCATTGAACAGTTTGAACTGAATCTGTGAGCAATCGAACTACTAGAACAAGTGAATCATTGAACAGTTTGAACTGAATCTGTGCTTAATTGAACTACTAGAACGAGTGAATCATTGAACTGTTTGAACTGAATCTGTGCTTAATTGAACTACTAGAACGAGTGAATCATTGAACTGTTTGAACTGAATCTGTGATCAACCGAACTACTAGAACTAAAGGAATCATTTTACAGTTTAAAGATCTGGACTACTTGAATTGAATGAATCATTGAAAGGTTTGAATCGTTTATATTGAATTGCTGTGTGATGGAAGTGAATGTACTCTTGTTTAACAATATGATGTGAATCAGAGGCTTATTCCTTGCTAATTATTTCTAGTGTATTTGATTGTGTTAAATTATTATTCGTATGCATGTTCGGGGTGGGTCTGAATGTTTTGTTGTAAAATATGTATGAAGAGTCGTTGTATTATGGTGTTGTAAGTGCAAATTGAATAATATATAACACTATCATAGTAAGGAATTCTTGACATTTCAGATGTTCGCATTTAGAGATGATTTGGAGAAGAAATCTAGGACTGATCCAGTTTAAATGTTCAGAGATATGATGTTAGTGATGTCCCTATGAACTTTGAGATTTTCTGAAAAAGGCCACAATGGTTCATTTCAATGAGATGTATGAGATTACAGCTTTCTGAAATGTTAGTGGTTAACCGGAGCAGGTGGTGTAGGTGCGCAATGTGCTGTTGTGTGGAGGTGCTAATCACCAGTAGAAGACTGGGCTTCATTTAAGGCCTGTTCGCCCCTAGGCCACCCATCCCTGCGTGCTGTCCAAGTGGACCCAGGGGGGCTGAATACTCACCACTCACCCAAGTGACCCTTTGTTAACACCGCAAGGTTGCCCAAGTCACCCGAGAAGAGTCTGCAGAGGTTCCATTTGAGGCCAACCCCAGCTCATCCAGAGGCCAGGCCTTACTCCAGGGAGTGTGGCAGCCCTTGCCCTAATCAACAGAATTGTACAAGAAGATTGAGGGAAAGTGAGTCAAAGCAATCAATTAATTCTGATGACACTAAGAAAATCCAAATTTCCATATAATTTAATCACAGGGATTCGGATAGCTGGTTCAGACCTCAACTCACTGTGGTAAGTTATGTTTCGAGAATTAAACTGGCGGGTGAAATTTGTAATATCACCAAGCTTCTACCAGTGCACTTCCCTAAGGTAATGCAAGAACCAATCCGACATCAATCCCATTCAGGATGACCGCTGGGAGCATTAACCCTAAAACATAACAGTAATGAGAGCAATGAGCACATGTAGAGAGACAACATCCTCCATCATGGTGACTTTTCTAATCATCATGTGTGTGTGTGTGTGTGTGTGTGTGTGTGTGTGTTTGTTTTTTGCTCTTGTTTGTAAATTATCATTCAGAATTTGAGTATCTGATGTCTAGGTTGTGTTTTCATCCTTTAATCATCATGTTTAAGCTTATAAAGCTCTTTAAAATCGCGTTTTATTACAGAATAGAGCAGACTCATTAGTATTCGAGTTTTCCACCAATCCTGTGTGTCCTCAGCTGAGTGTGCTTCCGGTCAGGTTTAATCCTTTATATCTCGGCCGTTTTTCATGTTTTGTTTAGATTTTTTCGTTTTTTTTTAATCTGTATATTGTGTAGAATAAAAACTGTCATTACTGATAAAAATATATATATTTCTGTGGGGTTACCGTTTTTGAAACGCATAGCTAATTTAGTCTGGGCACTCACAAGCAGCTGACAGGGGATTGATCAATGACTCTGAGATCTATTAAAAACTTGGAAAATTTATTGGTATAAGACGGAAATTAAATATTCATGAACGTGTCAATATTCTTTAAGAAAGATTAAATAGCAGTATGATGATGCTTGCGTATGCGGAGTTTCTCATATGTATGATCTCTTATATGATCTCTTATATTCGTGCTCAGCTAATGGTGATAATTTCTCATGTAAGGCAAGGCAAGTTTATTTATACAGCACATTTCATACACAGTGGCAATTCAAAGTGCTTTACATAAACAGGAATAAAAGAAACAAGTAAAATAAAAACATAAAAACAGGTAAAATGTGATATAAAAGATTGAAGAAGAGAAAAGCATGATAGTGTGATTGTGGGACGCAGCACAGTGCTCATTCAGTAAAGGCACAGCTGAACAGATGTGTGTTCAGTCTTGATGTGAATGTGCCTAATGTTGGTGCACATCTGATCATTTCTGGAAGCTGACTCCAGCAGCAGGGGGCGCTGTTAGTGGCTAAAAGCTGATTCACCCTGCTTTGACTGAACTCTTGGAACTTCTAGTTTATATGATCCTAAAGATGTGAGTGATCTGTTGGGTTTGTATTCAGTGAGCAGATCTGTGATGTATTGAGCTGCTAGGCTATAGTGTATCATCACTGCTGTACTCATGTCTGATCAGCTGTGCTTCACCATCTCCTGTGTTCATCGCTTCTCCACCCTGTTTTCATGGATTTATACTTTTACGTAACATTATGTAAATATCATGAGTTCATTACTGTGCCGTCATGTAAATTAAGCTGTGATTAGGTGTTTTGAGTTTAATTAAATGAAATATGAAGTGCCTGTAATAAAGTTTTGTGGCTCTTTCATAATTCAATCATTTGCTTTTTGGCTTAGTCCCTTTATTAATCAGGGGTCACCACAGCAGAACGAACCACCAACTATTCTAGCATATGTTTCACACAGCATATGCCCTTCCAGCTGCAACCCATCACTGGAAAACACCCATCACACTCATTCACACACACTACTCAGAAACCCCCACACATGCGCACACACTCACAGCTGTTCAATGACAGTAGAGCAGTGGGGATGTGCAGATGTGGAGGCTGAGATACTGCAGCGGATCATTACTCAGTTCAGAATGTGATCCCTCATACAGGGATCAGCTGACGTGATGTGAAACTTCATTAGTTTGGTCTGATGTCTGACTCCATGCTAAACAGCAGTTTCTGAAGCGCTCAGTGACTACAGATCAGGGGTCACCAACATGGCACCAGGTAGCCTGGAGGATCACATGAGCTGCCCGTGGGCCTGTTATAAAATTAGCTTACCACAGCACCACACTGCATCTAATATTTTCTGCAGCTATTCTTTTTAAATCACACTTGCATTGGTGCAAAATTGAAAATGACAAAGTTATAAAATTATATAAAGTTATAAAGTTTATATTTAAACAACTTTAAAACACTTTCAGACCAATGAAGTGCTGCATACTGACATGAATCTGTTTCCACTCATTGATGACAACTATTGTGAGAAATCAATAACATGATCAGGGTCTTCACATAGATGAATATCATTAATTATTAATAATAACTGAGCAAATTTGTTATTAGGAAGTGTGTGTCAAACTGGTGGCCCTTCACATTAAACCATAGGTTGGAGACCCCTGCTCTAGATATATGGAGGAGTTCAGACACATCCGCATGACCCACACACACACACACACACACACGCACGCATGCACGCATGCACGCGCACGCGCACGCACGCACAGCTTCCTCCTGTTCTCAGAGCTGCTGAACATCACTCGACTATTGCACAATAACTATTCAGTTCAATTATAAAATAAGATTAAATCAACAAGGAATAACATGTTAAAGTGCAGATGGAGGCGCTGAGGCCGGAGAGCAGCTCTCGTGTTCCTGGAGTAAAGGTCTCCTGTCTGAGAGCTGTTCTGAGTTCAGTCACAGTGCAGGCGTAAAGCTGAACAGAGCACAGATATAACGGATTGGAGAGCGCCCGCCGCAGACTCGTCATGTCTGGAGTTTATAGTCATCATGAATATGCAGATCAAGCTGAACACCATCATATTAGACCACACCCACCAGCGAGAGACCAGCCGTGTGCAGCTCTGCAGTCAGGATCACACGCGTGTGTCATATATGAGCTGATGAGATTAAAACCGAAATACACACGACACCCCGAACACCTCCAGCTGGAGGAGGAGCACGGCAGAGTACTGACACACAGCAACAGCGCATGAGGAGAGCTGCGGTGTACAGCTGCACACGCTGAACACACACATGCAGACGCTTCTGTACCGCTACTGCTTAATGTAGACACCTGACCACTGACCACAGCATTACCAGCCGAGAGCGAGACGACCACCGAGACATCACACACACACACACACACACACTTCTGTAACATACAGGACAGCTGCTGTGTGTGTGTGTGTGTGTGTGTGTGTGTGTGTGTGTGTGTGTGTGTGTGTCCTGATGAGCAGCTGAATGACGACAGGACACCGCTCTGCTACCAATCCTTCTTTATTGATCATGAGGGAAGCCGATCAGCGATCAGCGGACAGAGAGAGAGTGTTAGCTAGCGCAGGAGCCGCGGCGTCTGAGGTCTTTGGTCCGAAACGGAGCAGAAAAGCGAGACGGAGGATCACATGACTGAAGGCACTTGATTACAGGTCTCAGATCAGTCCAGAACAAACAAAAGCAGACGTGCCCTATTGGTGAGGAAGAACCAAAGGCCAATCAGAGCGGAGCATCGCAGAACACACGGCCCACGCTGCGCAACACCACGCCGAGCTGACACGAGTACAGGAGCGAGCGTGGAGACGCACGGGGGAGAGGGGGAGCGCACACACACACACACACACACACACACACACACACACACACCTGACATCAGCATGCAAACACAGGCACAGATTCTGTCCAATCAGAGTCTGAGGAAGGCCAGCGGAGGCGGGGCGAGCGGAAGAACAGCGCAGGGAATGAGCAGCGTGAGGTATACGGTGAGCTCGCTCGCGCACGCTAGTGTTGATCATCTGAACAGGAAACGGCTAACACTCATCAGCAGACGCTAATGCTAACGCTAACACTGTGCTCTACAGGAGCAGACGACAGACGAGTGGAGACGACAGCAGGTGAAGAGCAGCGGCTCCGCTCAGGTGTAAACCAGACTCTCTTCATCCCACAGGTGTGTGTGTGTGTGTGTGTGTGTGTGCGCGTCGGTGTGTGCGTGTCACGGGCAGTGTGTCCGCGGTGGCCTCTGTGGAAGCCCGTTGTGGGCGGGTCGCTCAGAGCGATTGGCTGAGGTGTGGGAGGAGCCTCTCGTGCTACTGGTGGGCTGAGAGTTGCTCTGGTGACTGCGGTCTCCATGGTGACGGTAGTTGCTCCGGCCGGGGTTTCGCTCAGGATGCACGCCTCCATTATATCGCTGGTTTCCCTGGTAACCCTGAATGATGCGCCTGTTGCCATGGAAAATCTGCAGCACAGAGAAATACTGCTGTCAGAGAACGCACACACGCACGCACGTGCACACACACACACACACACACACACACACACACACACACAAGTGTCTGCAGATACCCCTGAGCGCACCTGTTTGTGTGGGCCGCCGGGCCGGCTGTAGCTCTGCTGCTGCTGCTGTGGTTCTGCAGGGGTGGAGCCGGTCACGGAGGAGGAGCTGGAGCTGCAGCGAGAGCGGCTGGAGTAATCTGTCTGAGGGTGGTACACTACACACACACACACGGTCAGAAACACACACTCACTCTCTCTGTGTGTGTGTGTGTGTGTGTGTGTGTGTGTGTGTGTGTGTGTGTGTGTGTGTGTGTGTGCGGGTCTCACCGGAGCCGTAGGTCAGTATGCTGCTCTTCAGCGGCTCCAGCTCGTGGCTGAACTTCACCGCCTTCCCCAGATCCTCATCATACTTGCGCTCGCTGACGAAGTGCTGCAGGAGAGACGACCACGCTTACTCCTCATGTGTGCTGAATCTGTGTTTGCTGCATCCGTGTGTGTGTGTGTGTGTATTTAACTGTGTGCTGTATGTGTGTGTGTTAACCTTGATGTCTGCGCGCAGTTCAGTCAGCTGCTCCTCTGTCAGGGATGCTGATTGGTCGGCCAGCCTCTTCAGCTCTTCTGCTCTCTTCTGGCGCCAGTCCAGGATCTCCACTGTCTCACACACACACACACACACACACACACACACACACGCGCACACGCGCACGCGCACACACACGCAATCACTGTGTGACACCTTGGGGAGCAGTGTGGTTATCTGTGTGTGTGTGTGTGTGTGTGTGTGTGTGTGTGTATCGCTGCTGTACTCACGTGCTTCTGCTTTGACTTTGTCCATGTCGGCCAGCAGCGCCACCTCTCGGTCCATCAGACTGAAGAACAGGAGAATGAAGATCAACACAGCTCAGAATCCAAACACACACACACAAGCACACACGCACGCACGCACACACGCAAGCACACACACTCTCAATCATCTGATATAACCCTGCTGCTGGTCAGCGCGTGCGTGTGTGTGTGCGCTTGTGTGTGCGTTTGTGCGCTGAAAGTGAAGCAGCCATGAATGCTCCGAGATTCAGACTGGAGCTAATACACACTTCAGTTTTACACACACCCCAACTTTTATACACACACACACACACACACACACACACACATGTTTGTTTTTGTGAAAAGTGAGGACATCACATAGGTTTCCATTCATTTTATGCAGCCCAAGCCGTATATTGTATTGCCCTCACCCCACCCCACCCCTAAACCCAACCATCACAGGAGTCAGTGTGCAGCATTACTCTCCGATTAAACTCATTCTGTAGGATTTATAAGCATTTTGAGAAATGAGGACGTCACCAATGTCCTCATATTTCACCTCCTTTTTGTAATACCTGTGTCATACCCATGTCATTATACAGATTTGTGTCCTGATATGTCACAAAAACACGTACACACACACACACACACACACACACACACACACACACACACACACACCATCTGAACTCGCAGCTTTACTGATATTAGATCAACTATATAGTGTATGATATAATAAAGTGTGTGTGTGTGTGTGTGTGTGTGTGCGTGTACCAGCTCTGTAGCTCTGCAAACGTCTGCTTGATCTTCTTGATGGAGGAGTCCATCTCGTCTCGCACCAGCACCCGGTAGCGGGACAGAGACGCGGCGCAGCGCTGCAGATCCTTCACTGAGCGCTCCACAGTCGGCCCTGAGGAGCAGAGTGTAATGGCCGAATTACATTAGGACTGAGGAAATGCAGAACTACAACAGCAACACAGGAGACTCTACATGAGCGCTAGATGAAGCGTTACACACACATCAGTAAAGTAAGCCCTGTGCAGAAATATTAAGACCTAGAACAGCGAAATGAAGACTTTAAGGCCTGAAATGTCCATGATTTCATTTGAGACTTTAAGAGCCGCAGACACCCTGTGTTTACTCGATAACAGCAGACCATACAGAAGACTCTTATCACTGATCTGCAGGTATAGTGCGGAGGAACATGTATACAGTACTGATGTGTGTGAAGCAGAAGTTTGTTTGTGTGTGTGTGCGTGTGTGTGTGTGTGTGTGTGTGAAGTGCTGCTCAGATGATGTGTGAGCGACCCGTACAGCTTTAGAGGATGACTGAACCTGTCCGACACCACACACACCAAAAGGGGAGCATTTGGCAGGGAAACACCCAACCCTCAGCCTGATGAAGGTGAGCCGTCCCGTACTGTAGCACTCAGTGGACCGGGCCGTATTAATGCTGTATAATGAACCGGCTCTGCTGCAGTCTGGTGGAGCTGTGCTGGCGGTGCAGCTGATCTGGACTATACAGTGTTTGTGTTTGCAGTCGTGACAGGAAATAAAGCTTTATATGTAACTGAAGGACTTCTCCTCATCCTCATCCACTGAAGGCCAGGCTTTACTCCGGCTCTCAGGATTTAGAGTTAATGAACCGTCAGTGAAACGCCTCAGAGACTGCAGACGGACCCGGCAGCAGCAGAGACTCTTACCGATCTTTCTGCCGGCGGGAGCGTCAGCGGCAGCAGGTGCATTCTGGGAGATCAGCTTGTGCTGCGGCCGGCGGGGCTGATGGACACCAAGCGCTGGGGGAGAAGAGGGGGCGATATCTGCAGAGACACAACCATCAGCACTGCGCGCACACACACACGCATCCACACGCGCACACACACACAGACACTGAACGCACCGGGGGTGTGTGCAATAGGTTCCGGCTCTGCATCCAGCGAGGCAGAGTCCAGTCGTTCGCTCAGGGAGTCCACCGAGTCTCCGTCCGCGACTGCAGAACCGTTGGCATGGAAACCGTTGACCGGGTCCTCACACTCGGGGCCCGGGGCCACTTCCGCCAAGGGGGAGGAGTCAACGGGGCCCTCGCTCTGCGCTTTTGGCTTCTTCTTCTTCTTGGGCTTCAGAGAAACACAGACATGACTATCCAGAACACACAAACACACACACACAATCCACATCACACACTCCAGAACACACAAACACACACTCTAGAACAAACACACACACACACTTTAGAACACACACACACACACATACACTCCATGTCACACACTCAAGAACACGCACACAATCCACATCACACACTCCAGAACACACAAACACACACTCTAGAACAAACACACACACACACACACACACACACACACACTTTAGAACACACACACACATACACTCCATGTCACACACTCAAGAACACGCACACAATCTACATCGCGCACTCTAGAACACACACACACACACACACTCCAAGGGGTGTTCAGACCGTTGTCAATCTGGACTCAGGGCACATGACAGTACCTAAACACAGACTCTCAGTGCTGCATTAGACACCGTCTGTGCGATGGTTCAGTCCCTCAGTTTGGTGTGCATTACCGAACTGAGTTTTAGGCTCGCGGTTCTGTACGGTGCGGTTTGTGCTATTAGGAAAAACTGCCCACAGAACATTTCCAAGAAAATAAACTTTATTTGGCTAAAAACAGCTGACAATGGCACAGCCTCACACACACACGACTGCAGATCTGCCTGCTCCCGCATTCATTAAAGGGTGGGCGTTTAGAGAATTGAACGGTCAAATAAAATCAGGAGAAAAAGCTTCATCTTCCCCTTTACTGTCTCACACACTGACCCCACATCTGAACCCATTATGCAGATAATAACCCAGTCGACACGTCTGCATGACGGAGCACTTCTGCAGTATGGATCTCTCTGTTTGCATTAGGCTGCAGCACAGTTTGATCTGTGATTTCTGTCTGATTTTATCATGACTCCAGTGGGCTCCGGTACACTTATCAGCACCCTCATGGTGAATGAAGCGTCAGCAGAGCGCACGTTCGGCTCTTCTCACCACTGTTCCTGGCAGAGCGCGAGTAAACGGAGGGAATAGCGGGAGCGGTCGGGTGCGGAGGAACACCCAGCAGGAGCCAGACTGAAGAAACAGACCTGCTGTATATCCGCGTCCGTATGGGTCGCTTCTGGGTCTGGACACGGACCTCAACCTGCCTATTAGTGAGCACTGAACTAGGCCATCTATCCAACAACAAACGGCATTCGCTCCGTTTCTGTGTCTGAATTTATATCGAGTGTCTGAACACTGACGGCAGAGCACTGGGATCTGACCGTGGATCACAGGGCGCACTGAACTGTGGGAAGACAACAGGGCAAGACGGCTTTTACAGAAAACCGCTGCATCCCTACTGCCCACAGCATACTTCTGGACAGGCTGGAAAACTGGGTTGTGCTGTCCGGGACGGTCCTCAAATGATTCAGATCTTACCTTGAAGGGAGAGGTGGTCGAGGTGGACACCCATGACATGTGGAGTCCCACAAGGCTCGATTCCGCCACCTCTCCAGTTCACCCTTTACATGCTCCCTCTGAGCCTAATAATGAGACAGAACCAAATCTCCTACACAGCTCTGCTGATGACCCTCAGATCTACCTAGCCTTACTGCCTAATGACTACAGCCCCATTGACACCCTCTGCCAGAGCAGGGATGAGGTGAACAGCTGCATGTGCCAAAACTGTCTTCAGTTAAACAGAGGAAACTGAAGTGACTGCGTTTGGGAACAGAGATGAGCTTCTCCAGGTGAATGTGTACCTGGCACTAAAGGTCAAACGACAAACAATAAGGTGAAGAATCTTGGTGTGACTCTGGAGTTAGACCCGAGGTTCAGCAGTAAATCAGCACACGATCATCTCACACACTGCAGGAGTCTCCAGCGAGGACTTAGCAGCAGGGTGGATTACTGTAACGGCCTCCTCACGGCCCTTCCCAAACACACAGACAGACAGTTACAGCTCATCCAGAACCTGCGGCCAGGATTCTGAGCAGAACCAGGAAATCAGAGCACATCACAGCTGTCCTCAGGTGTCTACACTGACTCCAGCTACAGTCAGAGCAGAGTTTACAGTATTATTACTGCTCTATACATCACTGAATGGCCTACGAGCTCAATACAGTACAGATATGCTGACTGAACACACACCTGACAGGTCACTCAGATCTTCAGGATCATCTACACCATAAAGTCCAGGAGTTCAGTCAGAGCAGGGGGAAATCAACCTTCAGCTGTAACAGCGCCCCCTGCTGCTGGAGTCAGCTTGCAGACATGATCAGACCTGCTCCAACATTAGACTGAACACAGCGGAGCCTTTACTGAATGAGCACCATGCTGCACACACACACACACACACACACACACAGCTGAGTCTCTGTGCTCTTCTTCAGTCGTTTATCACCTGTTCAACACATCATCTGTTCTCATCACTTTTAATTCTTGTTTCTGTAAAGCACTTTAAGTTACCATTGTGTATTAAATGAGCTATAGAACACACACACACACACACACACCATTATACATGAGGGACAGTCAGTGATCACCCTCGAGTGACACACAGCTAGCACATATTAAACTACAGTCAAGATGTAATGAGGGTAGAGCAGCTCTCAGGATTTCACTCACACACCTGCATCAACCACACACACACACACACACACACACACACACACACACACACACACACACACACACACACACACACACACACACACACACACACACACACACACACACACACACACAGTAACTCGCCCTGGTTAGGAATTTGTGCCCTTTGACCTTAAAAATGTCGATTATTGTACTTCACCCTAAATTACATCACACACACACACACACTTACACACACACTCACACACTTTTTATTTGAAGCAGCAGTTATGGTTCACTCACCTTCTTTTTTCCAGTGACATTCCACTCCTTCAGGATCTCCACGGCACTACCTGACAACACACACACACACACACACACACACACACACACACACACACACACACACACAAACACACACACACACAATTATACATGAGGGACAGACAGTGATCACCCTCGAGTCCTGCAGGTTGACAAGTGATGCATCTCAAAGCAGCAGGTGTTTGACTGTGTGTGTGTGTGTGTGTGTGTGTGTGTGTGTGTGTGTGTGTGTACCTTCCACGAAGGCCTGCACGGCTCGGTCCACACAGTTCTCGAAGTGCTGCAGCACCAGCGCGATCTCGTTGTTGCTCTTATTGGGAACGACGGCGCGTACAGCGTTAATCTGACGGAGAGAAACATCAGTCCAGCAGAAGAACAGCAGTGCGCGCGCGCACACACACACACACACAGACACACACACACACACACACACACACACAGACAGACACACACACAGACACACACACAGACACACACACACACAGACACACACACAGACACACACACAGACACACACACAGACACACACACAGACACACACACACAGACACACACACACAGACACACACACACAGACACACACACACACACACAGACACACACACACACACACACACACAGACACACACACACACAGACACACACACAGACACACACACAGACACACACACAGACACACACAGACACACACACAGACACACACAGACACACACACAGACACACACACACACACACAGACACACACACACACACACACACTGTTCTCACCTTCTCCTTCATCTTCTCGAAGGATCCTCCTTGAGACATCACCATCTTGGAGTGTGTGTCGAACACGACTCCTGACACGTCTGCAGAGAGGAAGCCACACGTCTGATTATTCCCTCAGTCACCTGTGCTCAGGTGCGCCCCCTTGCAGCCGCTCTGCTCACACTACTTCATTCATTGAGCAGAGGTGCAGCGAGACGGCAGGGATTCTCTCATTTTCTCATTTGAACACTCACTGAGACGCAGAGCTTTGATTTGCAAACAAAACTACAGAGCAGAGGCACATTACAGCGCTGCAGCAGAGTGTGTGTGTGTGTGTGTGTGTGTGTGTGTGTTTTAGATATGTCAGTTTTGTTTGTGTGTGTGTGTGTCAGTGTTGCTGGTGTTAGTCACATCTCTAACCTCACCTGTGCAGGTGAGCGACTGACCGCTGTGCATCCCTCAACACTTGATTGTCTGGTTTGGTAGCTTGACTGCGCGAGTAAACAACATGTAGAGTTTGTAAAGCACACGATAGAAGTCTAATATTCAGATAAACCTGCTGCTGTGTGTCGCTCATATCACACACACACACACACACACACACAGTGAGAGGAACTCTACAGTTACAGGTCTTCTTCTCCAAGTGTCCTGCAGTGAGGGCTCTGCTTTATGAAGGAGGCATGCGCTCGGCCACAAGTACACGGAGACGCCGCGCCACATCACATCACAATCAAGATCATTTATACATGTCTTATAAACAACACACACACACACACACACATTACTGGGTTTATCTGGTGTAGATGACGGGATGAGCAAGTGTGTGGATATGCTGAATTAAACAGGAACAGCATGATAGAGGCACACATCTGTCATACAGCGACACTGGAAACATTAAGGGTGAACGCTCTGAAATAATGATTAAAGACAGGACAACACCACTCATCCTCATCACAGCTCAGAGATGTTCAGGACCAGTGTGTGTGTGTGTGTGTGTGTGTGTGTGTGTGTGTGTGTGTTCTTTCTGGAGAGTTTACTTCTGTTCTTGAATAAAGGGCTGGATATGATCAACACTTTTCTTTTCGGACTCTCGAAATAATAATCGACAGATTAATCCATCACTACTGTCAGGGGTGGAGCCAGGGCCCGGGGGCGGGGTTAAAAACCCTGCTTTAAGTGAGAAGGCGGGTGTTGAGGGAGTGTCGCGGACACCGCCCTCTTTATTCTGCCGACTTTATTCGCCTAGGCCGCCTCTATGGACACACCCGCCCTGACCACTGTAGACCACCGCTTTAAGGGACGGTTTCAGTCCCACAGAGAGAGAGTGTGTGTGTGTGTGTGTGTGTGTGTGTGTGTGAGAGAGACAGAGAGAGATCACTCACCCTTATATCCGCTTCTCCTCGCCATCCTCCTGGATGAAGATCTTTAAAGCACTCCTGAAACACTGGATATTCAGAGCAGACCTGAGAACACACACACACACACACACACACACACACACACACACACACACACACACACACACACACACACACACACACACACACACACAGCGTTACTGACTCCTGTCCCTATCCTCAGTCCTGCTCTCTCTCTCTCTCACACACACACACACACACACACACACACACACACACACACACAGCGTTACTGACCCCTGACCCTATCCTCAGTCCTGCTCTCTCTCTCTCTCTCTCTCTCACACACACACACACACACACACACACACACACACACACAGACACACACAGCGTTACTGACCCCTGACCCTATCCTCAGTCCTGCTCTCTCTCTCTCTCACACACACACACACACACACACACACACACACACACACACACACACACACACACACACACAGCGTTACTGACCCCTGACCCTATCCTCAGTCCTGCTCTCTCTCTCTCTCTCTCTCTCTCTCTCTCTCTCTCTCTCACACACTCACACACACACACACACTCGCTGATTCACCTGAACACTAGTGTGTGTTTCTGCTGTTAGACGGATCTGATACAACAGTTCTTCAGTAAATGCAGTCATGAACACATGAAGACCACACACACACACACACACACACACACAGTAACTGACCCCTGACCCTAATCTCAGTCCAGCCGCTGCACTCCTCACACACTCTGAGCTCCAGCCGAGACTGCTCTCTCTCTCTCTCACACACACACACACACACACACACTTTCTCTTTCTCTCTCTCTCTCTCTCTCTCTCTCTCAGGAAACAGAAACCTAACGCGCTCTCACACACGCACGGACTGACGCACACACTCGGCCGTGCGTCAGCGCTCGTTCACACACACACACCTGCGTGCCGCCGAACAGGTGAATCCGCATTCAGGACTAAATATAGTGTTTACTAAAGAGGTGGACAGGTGAACTACTCCCGCGCTCACAACCGGATGAGCAGAGCCCGAGTTCCGGCTCCGTTATAACGCGACACAGCCGGTGAAGTGCAGGAACGGAGAGGAAGAGGAGGAAGAGGAAGATGTAATGTGGCAGTGCACACTACACTACAGTACACTACATAGTGCGCACAGCTGACGCACACGTGACGAGCGCTCATAACAGACCAAACACACACACACACACACACACACACACACACACACACACACACACACACACACACACCTGTATTGCTCCAGAAACGGTGTTCTACTTCCGGTCACTCTCCTCAGCCTTCGTTCCCGCGTTCTGGTTCTCGAGACGGCGCAGGACTCTCAAGCGCGTTCACAGCAGCGGGCGCGCGCTGGCGATGTGGCAGTCTCTTAGCAACGCCTCCGTTAGCCGCCGAGCTAACAACGCCTCCGAGCTAATGTTCGTTAGCGGAGGAACGCGCAGATGAACGCGCGCTGGACGCGGAACGCCGCCGTTCTCCCGCGGATTCTGCTGAGACGCGCGAACGGAAGCTGCAGTTTTTTTCTCGCGGACACGGAAAGCGTCAGATCCCGTGCTCAGTGCGGAGCTCTCACCTGTCGGTCTGCGGGTCTCCGACACACACGCACGCGCGCAGAGACGCTCTTTATTTGCCTTTTTGCGGTCGCTTATACGCGCACGTCTCTCTTTTCTTCCAGCCGGCTCATACGTCACTTCCGCTCGGCCAGTGCGCGCCCCGCACTTCCGCCCTGTTTATATGAGCGCGCGCGGCCGAGCCTGAAGTAAACATTGAGGCGCTGTTGAAGATGAACAACACACACACACACACACACACACACACAGCCTGCCTGAGTTATTGATTATGGATCAGGGCAGTATTAGCCCTACACATGCTGATTAATCTGCTGCATTTATAATAAGCAGAGCTCAGAGTAAGAGCTGGCCGACCTCTGCGGAGTGTGTGTGTGTGTGTGTGTGTGAGAGTGTGTTATACTGATGTGTGGAGCTGCAGGAGCTCCGGGCGGGACAGCACAGGGATAAGGGCGCCGCTTTCTCTGACGCGCCCTGCAGTGAGCAGCAGATCAATAGTCATAATAATAAGCAATAGTCAGATTAATATTAATATCGCGGTATCCGCTGCAGAGCTGAGCATTTCTGAACGCCGGACTCGGGTCTCGCGATACTGCAGCTCGGCGGAAACGGAAGCTCGTCTTTGTTAAAGATGGCGACCCCCTATGTGACAGATGAATCTGGTAAAGCTTTTCTCTCACTAATGTGTCTTTCAGCGCAGTGATGAAGAGTTCCCGCCGCCGCCGCGAGTGTCTGTGATGATGATGAGGATGATGAGAGTGTGTGTGTGTGTGTGTGAGAGAGAGAGAGAACACACACACTCCGCTGGCCGCGCGCTCCCGATCTCTTTTTGTTTCCAAACACGCGCTTCATCACCTCAGCTGGAGGAGGATAACGCGCAGAATGAGCAGGAGGACATATAGCGGAGACCGGCTGAGCGGAGCAAGACTGCGTGTGATGATGAGGGAGAGGAACATCACTGCTGGAGTGTGTGTGTGTGTGTGAGGGGGGGGTTATTTTAAATTATGGTCAAACTGACCGGAACTACTTCTGCATTGAACACTTTACTCCTCCAGCCAATCAGAACCAAGAGCTTCTAGTGTGTAATATTGGTGTGTGTGTGTGTGTGTGTGTGTGTGTGTGTGTAGGGAAGTACATCGCCGCCACGCAGCGTCCGGATGGCTCCTGGAGGAAGCCGCGGCGGGTGAGGGATGGATACGTGCCGCAGGAGGAGGTGCCGGTGTAAGCGCTCGCTCTGACCTCTGACCTCAGATCAGCTGTAGTCTCGGACCCTCGGCCTGAGTTTGTGTGTGTTTGCAGGTACGAGAACAAGTTCGTGAAGTTCTTCAAGAGTAAGCCGGAGCTGCCGCCGGGCGTGTGTGTGGAGACCCCCCCGCAGACACAGACGCAGCCGAGCGACGCCGCGGGCCTCTCCAGAACCGCCAAGCGCAACATGAAGCGCAAGGAGAAGCGCAGGCAGCAGGGGCAGGAGACCAAGCCGGAGCCGGAACTGCAGCCGGAGCCGGAACTGCAGCCGGAGCCGGAGCCGCAGGGCCTGAGCCAGCAGATGCAGCAGCTGGAGCTGAGCGCCTCGCAGGGGCCCGGGGCCGCAGACAGCGCACGCAGACTCAAGAACCTGCGAAAGAAGCTGCGGCAGGTGGAGGAGCTCCAGCAGAGGGTGCTGTCCGGAGAGCTGAAGCCCAGCCAGGAGCAGCTGGACAAACTGGGGCGGGCCCAGGCCCTGAGGGAGGAGCTACAGCAGCTGGAAGCCCATTCGTGAGGCTGACTGCCAATCAGAGCTCTGTGTGTGTGTGTGTGTGTGTGTGTGTTTGTGTTTGTGTTCTTCATCATGAGCAGGAGCGGAGTGTCTGTGCTGGACTCCTGAAGCTGCACAGCGCTGCCGGCTCCATCATCCACATCCACATCATCACACACACACACACACACACACGCACACACGCACACACACTCACACACACTCCTCGGTGTCTCCAGCAGCAGGAGTTGATCATGTAGAGCTGTGTTCCACTAAACAGCAGAGGCGTCTCCTGACTGATCTCGGGTCAGCCGCTGTTTCTGCACCACATATGAGAGTGTGTGTGTGTGAGTGAGATCAGTGATGAAGACCCGTGTGTATCAGTGTGTGTGTGTGTGTCAGTGTGTGTGTGTGTGTCAGTGTGTGTGTGTGTGTCTGGATCATCATGCCGCTCGATATTTTAGACATTATGTGTAAATATGATGTTTCACCA
>NC_141028.1:80000-82500 GCF_052040795.2 Danio rerio
ACTAGGGGATGTTTTTTGTTGCACCATCTCCGCGTGCCGCCCCCAGCAAGATAGCTACTTGCCACGCTGCCCTGGCATATTACCCAAATCCGCCACTGGGGAAGAGAGGTGCAGTGAATCAGCTACGTTAGTGGCACAAACAATAACTGCATGTTATTTATTTATCTATAGAAACATTGGGAATTTACATAAGTACATTTAAGTTAACAATATCAACAGCAAAATCATATTGGGGTGGCCACAGGGGTGGCCAGAGTTTACCCAGGGGTGGCCGTGACCACCCCTGGCCACCCCTTGGGGGCGCCCCTGAGTGATTGGTCAATGACATCATCTCATTAATATTCAGTTGTCAGGTGTGTGTGTGTGTGTGTGTGCAGTGCAGCTCTCTGATTGGCTGGTTGTGTGTGTGTGTGTGTGTGTGTGTGTGTGTGTGTGTGTACAGTGTTCAGCTGTGTTGCCATGGCATCAATATCAAGCCCCTCCCCCTCACCTGGGGCTGCTGCTGTCCCGAGGGCCATGGAACCAATCCGCCAGTTTACAGTCTGAGGCCACGCCCACCTTCACCAGGTAGGAGGCGGGATCCACGCGGAAGGCCCAGTAGTGGCGTCCCTGGCTGATGCCCGTGTCCCCGATGATGTAATCCAGACAGGTGTAGCTGCCCGTCTGCACCCGCTCCGCCGCCAGCAGCACACTCATGCCCGCCACGCTCTCCACCGACGCCCGCCGCCGGCTCAGCTGCAGACGCTCCGCACTGAAGCCACAGCTGTCGCTGAAGAGGAAGCTGAACACTGCACGCACGCGCACACACACACACACACACACACACGGAAACACGCGCACACACACACACACGGAAACACGCGCACACACACACACACACAATCAATCAGTGTAGCCGCAGGGGTTGCAGCTGAAGTCTGGATGTGTGGACGCTCGTCAGTTCCTTCACTGCAGTTTATTAATTTCGACTCCTCTAAATTCACTTCTCATCTGATTAAGAGCTGAAATACTGCCAGACAGATGAAGAAACTCTCAGGTCTTAAAGAGAGCGGCTTCAGAGATAAAATACACACGCACGCATACACACTCTCAGGATACACTCCTGTCGGCCTATAGATTGTTGATTTTTAACATTAATGTGTGTGTGTGTGTGTGTGTGTGTGTGTGTGTACATGAGTTGTGTTTCCTCCAGACGCTGATGCCTCTGTCAGGCAGAGTTTGCAGACTGCCTCAATGTTTTCAGGTTAGGGTTATTAAATATTAATCATTAAAATATTGCTGAACAGGTGTTTTTGCATTGTGTGACACTAAATGATCCGTCATTCTCTCTCTGTAAACTCGACTCCTCTCTTCTCCTCATGTGATAATGAAATATGAGGCATTATAGCGGTTCAGATGTTGATTATAGAGCATGCTCTCAGCTTCAGTAAACCATTTACAATCATATTTCACTCAATTCAAATCAATATTTAATACAAAGAGAACACTTTAAACTACAGCGCCGTCACGGTGGAAAAGTGATGACGCCGGTGTTGCGTCTTAAAACCGGTAAAACCGTCAACACCATCAATGGCAAGCCTAGACCACCCATCTCAGAGCAGGTAATGAACTCTTGAGCGTCTGCTCGGGTCTGTTCAGGGCCGCTGCCCGCATGTCCAGCTGTTGTTGTTGTGGCAGGAACAGCGAGGCCTGATTGGAGGAGGAGCGGCTCGATCTGGCCAATGGCAGCAGGATTAGAGACTCTGAGGTGCGGTACGGGTCAGACACCTGCAGATCCACTGCTGAGGGAGAACAGTACACTGACACATTCAACACATTTACAAAGACCAACGTGACGGCGTGTTCACCATGACTGCAGTCCGTTTAGCATGAACAACCCCGCTGCAGTCAGCCCTCACGTCTCTACAAATCACTGCGGTGATCAGCTGAACACAGCCATCCTCAACTCCGCTGCTGCGCCTCCTTCATTCCTGGCCACTATAATAACCTGCTGCAGGGTGTGTGTGTACCTGCTGCAGGGTGTGTGTGTACCTGGTGCAGGTTGTGTGTGTGTGTGTGTGTGTGTGTACCTGGTGCAGGTTGTGTGTGTGTGTGTGTGTGTACCTGGTGCAGGTTGTGTGTGTGTGTGTGTACCTGGTGCAGGTTGTGTGTGTGTGTGTACCTAGTGCAGGTTGTGTTTGTGTACTTGGTGCAGGTTGTGTGTGTGTACCTGGTGCGGGGGGGGTGTGCAGGGTCACCTCGGGGCTGTAGGCACTACACACTCCGTTTCTGCAGCTCTTCACCCTGAAGGCGTAGCGAGCGTCTCTGTCCAGGTCACACACCACTGTGCTGCTGCCGTAAACACTCTCGCTCGTCCGCCAGCATTGCTCCACTTCCTCTTTCTCCTCCTCCTCATCCTGTTGCAGCTTCCGGAACTCCAGCAGGTGTCGGTCGGTGGGCACAGAGTCTTCAGGCAGACGCCAGTGGAGGAGAGCCTCATTATACACACGGCAGCGCGACA
>NC_141028.1:87500-102500 GCF_052040795.2 Danio rerio
ATATATATATATATATATATATATATATATATATATATATATATATATAGTTACTGACGGACTCTGTGTGTTTCTGCTGTAAGTAAATGTGTGTGTGATTCGGGTCGCCACACCTTCAGGATCTTGTACGCGCTGCTCATGGAGGTCACCCTGTGGTTGGCATGAGACCCGCCCAGCTTGCAGAGGTGGCAGACGGGCCGCCGGCAGACCTCACAGTACATGTTCACCTTCTCCATCTCATGCTCCGGACACATCAGAACCTGCACAGAACCAGAGTTACTATGGACTGCCGTGTGAATGACGAGGGTTACTATGGGCCGCAGTGTGGATGACGAGGGTTACTATGGGCCGCAGTGTGGATGACGAGGGTTATTATGGGCCACAGTGTGAATGACGAGGGTTACTATGGGCTGCAGCGAGAATGACGAGGGTTACTATGGGCCGCAGCGTGAATGACGAGGGTTACTATGGGCCGCAGCGTGAATGACGAGGGTTACTATGGGCCGCAGCGTGAATGGCGAGGGTTACTATGGGCCGCAGCGTGAATGACGAGGGTTATTATGGGCCGCAGCGTGAATGACGAGGGTTACTATGGGGCGCAGTGTGAATGACGAGGGTTACTATGGGCCGCAGTGTGAATGACGAGGGTTACTATGGGCCGCAGTGTGAATGACGAGGGTTACTATGGGCCGCAGTGTGAATGACGAGGGTTACTATGGGCCGCAGTGTGAATGACGAGGGTTACTATTGGCTGCGCCACAGTGTGAATGACGAGGGTTACTATGGGCTGCACCGTGAATGACGAGGGTTACTATGGGCTGCACCGTGAATGACGAGGGTTACTATGGGCTGCACCGTGAATGACGAGGGTTACTATGGGCTGCAACGTGAATGACGAGGATTACTATGGGCTGCACCGTGAATGACGAGGGTTACTATGGGCCGCAGCGTGAATGACGAGGGTTACTATGGGCCGCAGCGTGAATGACGAAGGTTACTATGGGCCGCAGTGTGAATGACGAGGGTTACTATGGGCCGCATTGACGAGGGTTATTATGGGCCGCAGTGTGAATGACGAGGGTTACTATGGTCCGCAGTGTGAATGACGAGGGTTACTATGGGCCGCAGTGTGAATGACGAGGGCTACTATGGGCCAAAGTGTGAATGACGAGGGTTACTATGGGCTGCACCGTGAATGACGAGGGTTACTATGGGCCGCACCGTGAATGAAGAGGGTTACTATGGGCTGCACCGTGAATGACGAGGGTTACTATGGGCTGCACCGTGAATGACGAGGGTTACTATGGGCCGCACCGTGAATGACGAGGGTTACTATGGGCCGCACCGTGAATGAAGAGGGTTACTATGGGCCGCAGTGTGAATGACGAGGGTTACTATGGGCTGCACCGTGAATGACGATGATTACTATAGGCTGTCTCCTCACCTTGGGCCTGAAGTTGGTGGTGGGTCCCACATACTCATGCTGGGCGCGGGGCGTCCCCCAGGGGTGGTGCAGTTTGAAGCACTCGTTGCAGAAACTGGCCTTGCAGTCCATGCAGCTCTTGGTGGCCTCCTGCGGTGGCGGCTTACACACTCCACACATGATGGCCACGGCGGCGCGTGCCGCCTGACGGTAGCGCTCCACGATGCTCTCCAGAGTGAAGTTCCGGAACAGCATGCTGATGCCGCGCTCACCGAGGTCGATGTCGTGCTGGCAGCCCGGGCACGGGAAAGAGGTGACACGGGGAGTCACAGAGGAGCGTCGCCATCCCGGAGAGCAGATGGAGCCTGACACACACACACACACAAAATCAGAACACAGCTGCAGGTAAAATATGCACACACACACAGGCTCTTATACAGACATGCGTGCGCACACACACACACACACACACACACGCACTCAGTCACACACATGAACAACACCCATACACACACTATAGATTTTTTGAGTTTGACATAGCTTCTCTGGCTAGACACACAGCGCGCACACGCACACACACGCACAAGAACACGCACACACACACAGCAGCGGTTCATTGAGGCGTGGGGTGAAGCTCAGTGTTAGTAAAGCTGCGGTGCGTCACTCCTGCTCCTGTCGTGCCAAACTGCAGAGGTGATTCATCAAACACTGCTCTGTGATTGGTCAAACACACAGCCCCACCTCAGAGCCGTCTGATTGGCTGAGTCAGAGGGTGACATTTATCATGAAGGAGCGGCAGCGGTTTAGGAGCAAATTAGTGACTTAATTAACCAAATTAACCACAACTTCACACACACACACACACACACACACACAATAATTATTTTAAATCCAGGTCCTAAATCACGCAGCTTCTACATCAGGAACACCCTAACAGCGACCCTCATCTCCTGAGAGCGTGTGTGTGTGTGTGTGTGTGTGTGTGTGTGTGTGTGTGTGTAGCAGACGACTGACTTCCAGGTGGGAAACAGCAGGTGAAGATGCTCTGCTAATGAGATCATGAGAACACTTCACACCCTGTAACCCAGCACTGCATCAGCCCTCTGTTCAGGCCTAATGCTGGACATCTCCAGAGTCTGGAAATTTCACACACACACACACACACGCACACGCACGCACACACATGCACACACTGGGACACATGAGAGACGGAAAAAGCACAGAGCAGACACAAACACACACATACGTGCAGCACAGATGGAGCAGCGCATGCCTGGCGTTTGGGTCAGGTTGGGCATGGGTGTGTGTGTATGTGTAAGTAAAGTGTGTACTGTGTGTGTACTCTCTGTGTGTGTGTGTGTGTGTGTGTGTGTGTGTGTGTAGTGCTGCATGCTGAGAGCTGAAGCAGCCGCAACCAGACAGAGGAGAGAAAACACCGGCCGATCCGGACCCGACACATGGCAGGACTCTGACAGGATGCTCACGGGGCGCTCGCGGACGGAGCAGCGGCTGCAGAAACATCCAGAGCTGAACCACCACTGGACCAATCCAGCTCCACAAGAGCACATCAGCACAGGCGGAGGAGAGCACCGAGCCTCAGGGGTGATGATGAAGATGATGAAGGCCAGATCTGGGATCTTCGTGTGTGTGTGTGTGTATGGGCTGTTGTGTTTATTATGTGTGTGAGAATCATCAACAGCTCACAGCACTACAGTCTGGAGCTCCACTGCAGACCACACACACACCACAGACGAATGTGCACCAGTCAGGGGGTTTATCCTTCAGCCTGTGTGTGTGTGTGTGTGTGTGTGTGTGTGTGTGTGTACTGAGCACCACAGCGCCCCCATTCAGCATCGGTCAGTACTGCAGGCTCCGGCTGTGTTCAGAGTCAAGAAGAATCTGCAAACTTCCACAAGCAAAGAGCACAGCACACAGGCTAACACACACACACACACACACACACACACACACACACACACACACACACACAACGGCTAATGCCACCAGACCCACATCTACCTCTCCCTCCAAATGACCTCCTCAGCGCGGCTGCAGCGACACAGAAGACAAGCATGAGGAAACAGAAGTGCAGTGAACACACACACAACCACACACACCTGCAGTCCAGGCTAGCGCAGGAGCACTGAAACACAAACTAGCTTTATGAGGACAGACCCACAGCTCCTGCACACCGGCTGATCAGCACACTGACCATCAGCAGCGGCTCACACACACACACACACTAAACCGAGTGTGTGTGTGTGTGTGTGTGTGTGTGTGTGTGTGTGTGTGTGTGTGTAGTGGATAATGCCACACTCGTGTTCTGGAGTATTTCTGCTCTTCTACTGGCAGAGGGATTGTGCTGCTTCACGCTGCGCAGACTCTGAACATCAGCGACCTGCAGCCGGTGTGCACGAGCCTCAAGGAGCCCCAATGACACACACACACACACACACACATACACACACACACAGGGTTGATAAACAAGACAAACACCATAAACAACTCTTGAGGACTCCTGAGCACACACACACACCTCACCTGAGCGTGCACACACACACACACACCTCACCTGAGCGTGCACACACACACCTCACCTGAGCGTGCACACACACTCCTCACCTGAGCGCACCAGCTTGTCCAGGCCGGGCGAGGGCACTCTGGAGCGTGGGCTGCCCGGGTTGGAGCTCTCGGAGCCGGCGTCGGTGCTGAAGGAGTCCTCATGGTTGGGGAACAGCAGCTCCTTGACGCAGCGGTGGCAGATGCTGTGCTGACAGGGCAGGATGAGCGGGTGTGTGAACAGCTCCTTACAGATGGGGCAGATCAGCTCACGCTCAATACTCTTCATCGGCACCTGCGCATGCACACACAAACACACACACACACAAACACACACACACACACACACACACACACACACACACACACACACAGACAGAGAGAGAGAGAGAGAGAGAGGAAGGGAAATCAAACACAACTATGAGTCCCTGCCGAACAGTAAGAACCTGCCCATCTTACTGTGTGTGTGTGTGTGTGTGTGTGTGTGTGTGTGTGTGTGTGTGTGTGTTAGCAGCTCAGGTTCTGTACTCCTGCCACCGCCTGAGGAACCAACAATGATCCTCTCCACTGTATCCAACACACAACTGGAAGTGTTGACTTGTGGACTGACTGTTCATCACCTGTACCCTGCAGTATTGCTCACCTTTACTCTACTCTTACCGTCTTTCTCTCCGCGTTTCTCGGTATTTTACACGGTCTGCTCTGCTCGGGCCAATACAGCGCCTACATGTGAATGAGAGATGCACAGATACACACATGCACTGAGGTCGAGTGTGTGTGTGTGTGTGATTATCACACACACGTGCAGAGAAGACACACACGGAGACAGACAGACGATACACACACTCAGTCAGTAATGGATCCGTGCCTGATCAGCTGATCTCCGCCGTTTGGGGAAGTGTCCTCTTTCCTCCATTGTTCACTTCGCCTTTTTCCTAAGTGCACTTGTTCGCCGCTGTGATGAAGTTGGCCGTGTGTGTGTGTGTGTGTGTGTGTGTGTGTGTGTGTGTGTGTGTGAGGCCTATAAACTGCACATTTCTGAAATACGGTAACGTTAACAGAGCAAACACGGTAAACAGCGGCTTTACCGGCGGGATGAGGATTGAGGAGAACCGGTGCGGACTCGGGAACTTACTATGAGTGAGCTCCGCCTGGACATGATGGCAGATTCAGCACAGACTCCGCCGTTCTCCGGTCAGCTTCACGGTAAACTTCTGAGGAAAAGTGTCGGTAAACTCCCGCCTCTCGAGCGATAACTTCGACAATGAACCGGGCGGCGCGAGTGACCGCCGTTAATGCGCGCACCCGGCGGCCGAGGGGCGGGGCCAGAGCCCGTGACTATAGCAACCCTGCAGCGAAACTATTTAGTATTTAAATAAGGGGCGGGGTCCGAGACGGGCACATTAATGCACGACGCGATTATTTCCACGTCGGCGGTTAAACGCGCGCTTTATTACAATCAGAATGAAGCGTCCGAGGGCGGAGGAGTGACGTCACGGGGACGCGCGGATCCGTCATTGTGTCTGACACCGAGCATCTGCAGAGAAACCGATCTGATCATCAATGATCGATCAGCTGGATCATCACAGCACTGACACTGACACTGACACTGACCTCTCCTCTGTCGAGGCGCTCCACGAGACTGGCGAACTCCGACATCTCCGAGTCCGACATGCTGGAGCTGAGGATGATGGAGATGGAGATGAAGATGGAGATGATAAAGATGATGATGAAGAAGATGAAGATGACCGCGGCGTGTGTGTGTTCTCCTCCTCTGACCCTCCGCTCCTCCACAGCAGCTCCTTCATTCACTCCCGGACACAACAGACTCCGCCCACTGCCGCTCGGTGGGCGTGGCTCCGGTGACTGACGGCTCTTTGTGTAGATCTGACAGCTCATTAAAGTTTGATCATCATGAGCTGGAGGCGCGCGCGCGCGAGTGTGTGTGTGAAGGGGAATAATAATAATAATAATAACAGTAATACTGTAGATCAGTGGTTCTTAAACTGTAGTACGCGGGCTGCCTTCTAGTGGTACGCAGAGTAATCCAACATGTCATATGTACATGCAACATATGTTTAAACATGTATTAAAAATGATTCATATACGAATATGAGGACATAAAGCCTATATTTATGAGGTCCATCTCCAGGTGTTGATGAATAGCACACTTCAGGTTAACATTTAAGCACAGGAGATTTTTAAACTTTTTAAGAACAGTAGTCTACCATCTAATGACCTTTAGGAGCACATTTCAATTTAAACGTGGACATTTTACACATTTTAGCACAGCAGTGTTCATGTTCAAACCGTTTATCAGGTTTAAAGTGGCCGATAATAATAATATTCTTTATCCTGTAATGAATCTTGCACATTATTGAACTGCAGAGCTGTGGCTGCTGTATCGGCCTGTTACACTGCAGCAGTTCAGCAGCCACAGCTCATTATGCTGGAACCGGGAGGGACAGTCTGTTTCTGAGGGGAGCGTCATCAATAAAGTTGGAGAAGCGCTGCTGTAGATGACGGAGACTCCTGCTGCAGCTCAGGGCCAGTTCCTCTGACAGACACGCTTCACCAGCACGAACACACACACACACACACACACACACACACACACACACACACACACACACACACACACACACAAACACACACACACACACAAACACACAAACACACACACACACACACACACACACACACACACACACACACACACATCACTCTTATATCCATTACTGTGAACAAGACACACAGTACTTACAAACAAGTGTATGTGTGTGTGTGTGTGTGTGAAAGGTTGAGTGTTTGTGGGATTGAGTTTGTGTGTGTGTGTGAAAGATTGAGTGTTTGTGAGATTGTGTGTGTGTGTGTGAGTGTGTGTGAAAGATTGAGTGTTGTGAGATTGTGTGTGTGTGTGTGTGTGTGTGAGGGGTAAATCAGCACAGTAAATGAGAGCACTGCGGTGTTTTGCAGCAGGATGAGCTGGAGTAAATCAGAAACTCAGGCTGGAAACTCACTCTGCTTTATTAGCTGCTATTACACACACACACACACACACACACACACACACACACACACACACACACGGCTCCAGCATAGTCTCACTCCTCACACATGATGACAGCTGAGCCGTGTCGCCGTCACCGCTGCGCTTCACGTTATAGTACAAATACATCCATTATCTGATCCTCGACACACACTCGCATGTCTTCAGTGTAGATGTGGTGTATGTGTGTGTGTGTGTGTGTGTTCATTATATCTGCATCTGCAAGAGATCTGAGGCACATGAAGAGGACACTGCAGGAACACACACTCAACAGGACAGAAACACTCCGCGGCCGCGCCTGTGTGTGTGTGTGTGTGTGTGTGTACAGTAGAGCACAGCTATAGAGTGCAGACGCTGCGCTGGACTGTAGGTGGCGTCGGCGTGTGCGTCTGTAAGGCAGAGTCCAGCACTGATGATGATGATGATGATGATGAAGCTGATCCTGCAGTGGCGGAGGGCGCTGGCGTGATCAATAATTCATCATGCTGGGTGTGTGTGTGACTGTGAGGTATCAGAGCTGGACAGCGCAGGGGTCAGGGGTCACGTGCGGCTCCGCCTCCAGCACTCGTGCAGCCGCCGCAGACTGTCGGACGCCCGCAGGCTGATGTTGAGCGCCGCGTGCACCGGCTGCAGACCCGCTTCACCCATCAGGGACAGACCACAGATGCCGAAGTAGGTGTGGAGAGGGTCTACACACACACACACACACACACACACACACAGGTCAGTAAAACACCACTGCGCCTTTAACAGCTCATTAATTATTCACGCTGACCTCATTACAACCCTGTGATGTCATCAGTCTCTCTCCACCTCCAGAAGGTGTGTGTGCACAAAATCAGCTGCTTTGTGTGTGTGTGTGTGTGTGCTCCATTATTGATGTGTTTGAGCATTAGCCCTCCTGCACGGTTCTGATCAGCTAATATCTGTGTTATCCTCCAGTCATGAGTGCGTGTCGGGTTACTGCTCTCACACAGGTCGTGTCGGTGTCCTGCGCTCATATTTAGTCTCTTTATGCGTGTGCGTAACTCAATATTCCCCCGTTCACGTCTGCAGAGCGGGATAAAGCCCAGCGGATGCGGAAATAAGGTCAGCGTGATTATCAGTCATGGAGAGAGAATGGAAAACATCAGAGCCTCAGTAACTGGAGACACACACACACACACACACACACACACACACACACAGCTCTACAGGATCGGCTTTCTCTGCGGTTTCGGCTGACGATAAACAGAACCGCTGTAATCTCACCTGGGTGACTGTCGGGCCATTTAGCGAAGCCGCCCACCAGCCGGTCCTGAGTGGACAGAATATAGTTCCGGTTCTTCTCAAAGTTTGTGTACTGGAACACATCCAACAGCTGTGGAGACAGAGAACACACACACACACACATCAGTTTATTTGCGCTGCAGTAATCTGTGTAGTCGGTTATTAACAGTAGAGCACTCGTTTACTGCTCTGTAATATAGCCTCCATTATTGACCTTATTTGGGATGGTTGTGAATATTAATGAGCTCTGCTCTGATGCAGCTCTCACACACTCAGTAAGCTGCTTTGCTGCAGAGTTCAATCATACTGACACTGAACTGGACACACAGACACAGACAAACACACACGCGCACACACACACACACACACACACACACACACACACACACACACACACACACACACACAAACACACACAAACACACACACAAACACACACAAACACACACAAACTCACACACACTTACACACACACACACACACAAACAAACAAACTCACACACACACCTGCAGCGTGGCCCCGACCCAGAAGGAGTAGCAGGTGTCCACAGGTTTGTTGGGTCGTCCCTGGAAGCCGTTCTGCTGTCGGAGCACACACCAGCGGCGCAGACGACCCAGCTCACGCTCGCTGAACACCTCCTGCAGCTTTCCCATCATGCACAGCGACGCCACGGCACAGAAGGTGGAGCCACCTGAGAACACACACACATTGTACCCCTAAAAACACTCACGGTGTGTGTGTGTGTGTGTGTGTGTGTGTGTGTGTAATACAGTAGAGTGTCAGACTCACCGTGAGACTCCAGGCCGGCGCCCTGCCCGATGCCGAAGTCAAACGACTGAAGAAGAAGAAGAGCAGCAGTCAGTGAACACACACACACACACACACCTGGACCTCTGACCCCAGCATTAGTCAGAGCAGCTCCAACATTTCTCTGATGATCTCTGTTTTTGGTGGAGGATTTCAGGATCTCTTGATTACTCAGAGAATAGAGAGTAATGTGGTGAAGCTCCAGCGTGCGCTCGCAGTAGACTGATCTCAGTGTGCAGTCTGTGGTTTTACGAGACGTCGTATACGCAGCGCAGCTGAGAGCTGAGCATCCCACATCCACACTCCAGCTACAGCATCAGTCCAGCACGTGTGTGAGTGAGAGTCTCTGATGGACACATGACTGCAGCGGCGCCGCTATATACACTGGATATACTACACTAATGTTTCCTTGCTCTCTGTGTGTTGGCAGTGTGCATGACTGATGTGTGCTGGGTTAATCAGCTCCTCCATTAAACAGCGGGGGCTTCAGTGATCTCATGGTCAATCCGGTTCTGCTGTCGACTCTTCCCACGGCCTGCTCCTCAGCTGGTAATCTCCTCTGGTGTAATCTGGACGGTTCAGATCTGCTTCATAAGTGGTTTAGACCAAAATAAAGCAGCTCTGCTGTTATGATGTGTGTTATTGTGTCTGACTGCACAGCTAACAGAGGAATCTACCCAATACAGTCAATAAGTGCTGTATAGACGCCGCTACACCACCCAAACTGAGTGACGGCTTCAGGCATGCAGTTCACCATCAACACAGATGTGCTCCTCCTCATCTAAATCTCAGTGTATTCACAGATCACCGTCTGTTAGCACAAGCGCTAAACGCCGCCTGCCTTTCACAGCTAAAGCCGATATATCCCGAGAACCAATCAGAAGCGTGAATCGAGTCATGTGTGTTCAGTGTAGCAGCGCGCTGATGAGCCGTCACCGTGACCCTTACGTCACCATGGAGATCAGAGACGCCTGCGTGACCTCTGACCCCGGCTGACCCTCTGTGCTGAAGGTCAAAGGTGATCAGGTGATCATCGGCACCGCTAACATGAGAATCTAAAGCCCGCGTCCCAAATCGCATACTTGTGCACTATTCTACGCCATTAGCCGCGTTTCCACTATCGCGCCTAAAGCGAGCGAGCCAGGGGGTGCCAAGGCCAGTGGGGTTTCCACTGTCACTTCCGGGGCCTAATCGGGCCAAAGCGGGGCTTTCTCGGGGCCAGCAGCCGGCCTTTTTCGGCCCGCCGAATACCTTGGGCCAAGGAGTGCCAGCTGGGGCTTCGGGGCGGAGTGAAAGGAGAGGCGGGCAGTTTTCTGATCGCACATGAGTACATGCGCCAAACAAATAAAGAAATAAGGGAAAGAAAACATCTAGCCTTATAGTCTGGGGTCTTTTTGCGTATGATCACCCTTATGTTTCCCTTTTAAATGTAAGGCTGCTGCATAAAATAATAAAGTAGTTTTAATTTATAGTGACGTTCTTTGCTGCGTCCTCCTTTATGTTTCAATAACGCATAATAATCATTACACCATATTAAAAACACATCAGACAGTAAAGGTTTTCGAGAGTTTTTGTCAAGTTTAAAATGTTTGTTTGTTTGTGCATGTTTAGATGCCTGTATGTGTGTGTGAGACCGGGAAAAAGCGCTCCTTCACAGCTCTGTTATGCCGCGAGCGGCTTTTTTCTTTCTTTATTTTGGAGATAATACACATATAAATACAACAGAAAGACATAAACTTAACAAATTACGCGCCCACTTTCGTAGACTTTAAACAATATAGTGTCATATCCTGATAAAATAGCCTAAGCTATATTGAAATATAATTTAAAGAATTACAAATATCGGATATATATAAAATCACATTAAATAAATAAAGCAATATAAAATAAACAAAAGCTAGCTGTAACAATGCAGGTAGCCTATATACAATCCATAAATCAAACCGTTTTAAACCCACATATAGCCTAACTTTCATTTTGCAAAGACCTGTCTGAAAAAAAAAAAGATTTTTGATATTTTTTAAAAACAATAAACACCGGAGAAGGTTTGAAATATTTATATAAAGTAAATATTTATATAAGTAAATATTTATAAAGTATTTGGATACGATGATATTAATCAAATCGCGCAAACAGAGCATTATTTGGGTGAGTGAAAGCAGAATCTCCTATACCTTTTTTTCTGTCACTCAGTCCTGCGCAGCACTCGCTGCTTTAAACGCATCGGGGGAAAGTCCAAACACAAAATGTGTTCTATATCCTCAAACAACTGTTTATGTTTTTATATGACGTGGTTAAATTTATAAATGAAACTTTAAATGAAGAGCTTTAGTGAATAGCTGCCGAGCGCAACAAATATGGCTATATTTTATTAGGCTACTCGCTCTTGTGCTGAAAACTTAACACGACTTCTATCAACACGAGGATGTTAAAAAATACATGCCATATCGAGTTATAAAGGAGAATTTCTGTGGCTTTATATTATGGATGTGTGCGCTCTCTGTGTTGGGTCCCTGCGTTAGTGGCGAGAGCACTCCATGCACAATGCAGTCGGTCGGCGAGTAAACAAATGTAATGAATGGAAATACACAGGTCTGTGCATATAGACATATAATGTACTGCTGTACAGTAACGTGTCGTTTGTTTGTTTCGGTTGTCTTCATTTTAATGGTTTCGTTTCGTGATGATTCCATGGTGTGCTTTATCTGCCTCATTCCCACTGAAGTGGGCGGGTTGTGTGACGTTTGATTCGGGGACGTTCTGGGGGCGGTGTTTGCGTGACGCGCTGTGAGCTTTAGCCCGCCAGTGGAAACGCGACATGATTTCAGCCTCATTTCTCAACCTCCCGGGCTATTGGCCCGGCCCGGCCCGATTAAAGCCCTGGCTCGCACTGGCCCGATAGTGGAAATGCGGCTATTGTGTAGTATAATAGTGTGAGTAGTGTGTTCACACTGAAAACTCTAACAATGATAAGAGCACTTCAGTTACCCGGGTGCTGCACTCATTCAGCTGCTAAAGTGAAGTGTGTAATGTTGGACACTACACACACTCAGCGGCCGCAGGTTTGCTCACGTAGCGGAAGGGGCGGAGCTATCGGGCGAACATGCGAATAACTGTATTGATTTTGGATGGTGACAGCAGAATTCCCCTGCGAGAGTGATTATAGCGCCTCCCGATGGTGAATGCGGCTATACTCACGGCAGGTGTTATCTGATAATTCAGTCGTTTATTTCACTGATTTGGAGACTGTCAGGGGAACAGGTTGATGTCCGCTTATTAAAAATACATTAGTGCTCCATTTGGGACGCTGCTGCATGCATGTACTGTACTGCTGAGTGTGTAAGTGCAGAAGTACATAGTGCATAAGTGCATGAGTGTGCCATTTGAGACGCAGCTTAAGAGTCGAGTAAACAGGAAGTGACTGAGCTGAACAGGAAGTGTCTCACTGTGCTCCTGCGGATGTAGTCGATGGTCTTCTGCCGGTCCATCCCGCTCCAGTCGTCCAGCATGAAGCAGATGCAGGCTGCGCAGTAGACGAAGCGCATGTCGTTCTCGCTGCCCTCGGGCACGGCGTAGAAGCTGCAGAGCAGAAGCAGAGTGAGCGCGGGCATGCGGCGGGGGAGAGCAGTCATGCAGACGTTACCTGCCGTCCTCCAGCTGCAGCGCACGCAGCCCCGACACACACGCGGCCCGATCCACACGGCCCAGATCATCACCCAAGATCAGCAGACACGCCAGCCCGGTGTAGGTCATGGTCACGTGCCCACTGTCATAGGGGTGAGGAGCCCCGGGGCCCTGCGGAGATCAGGAGCACAGCTGGGTGACACACACACACACACACACACACACACACCAGCACTGTATATCCTGCACATGAGTGACGGCAGAGCTGCAGACTCCGGGATCTCCTCACCTCATCACTAACCGTCTCATCACTAGAGCCCGGCGGCATCTGCAGGCATTTCTGCTGCTTTATTAATAATCTACTGCTGCGGGATGATTTTGGGATTGTCGTAACTAAATCCTCAATATATGAAATAATTAGTAATACCTTCTTAACTTGAGTTTAATTTTTAAACTGCACATCCAATTACATCCACTTTATTTGATAAACAAAGCAAGTGATCAGTATCAGACAGAATATGACTCTATAACCTGCACTGTCAATAATCATGTTAATATTATAATAAGTGTATAATCCAGCAATGATACATGCTGATAACCAGACAGAGGGAAGAACTGTCACACTCTGTGTGTGTGTGTGTGTGTGTGTGTCCTCTACTGTCTGATATTGTGTGTGTGTGTGTGTGTGTCCTCTACTGTTTGATATTGTGTGTGTGTGTGCGCCCTCTGCCGTATGCTAGTGGTTCTGCAGCACACACAGATTCTCCGCACCTTAGACGAGCTGTAGGGAACACCAATGTGGGAAGATCCTCTGAAGCCACAGCGCTGGAGATTCGACTCTGAGGATGGAGAGAACACACACACACACACACACACACACACACACACACACACACACACACACACACACACACACACACACACACACACACACACAAGAAATGAATAAAGAAAATGTGTGCACACACATAACAAAAAGAAAACACAAACACACACACACACACACAATGAAGAGAACACACACACACGATGAATAGAAAACACACACATGCACATACTGAAAAGAACACATACATACACACACACACACACACACACACACACACACACTCATGATAAAGAAGGGAGACAGACACACACATGCACGCACGCGGTGTGTGTGGACTCACGGTCAGCGGTGGGCAGGATCTGCAGAGAGTAAATCCACTCGATCAGACTGTGTCTGTCCACAACATCCAGAGCGCCCAGAACATCCAGACCCGACAGAGAGAAGAAGGCTATCGTCAGCCTGTGGAGGACACACACACACACACACAGAGAGACAGACAGACGGACAGACATCGGTGAGTGTGTCAGCATGTGTGTGAGTGAGAGTGTAAGGCCCAATCCCAGTTCTGTTGTTGTACCGTTCCCCTTCAAACCCGAGTGTGCAGAGGAAGGGCTTGAAAATGTTCCCCTGAGCATTGGGCCAGCACTACAGCACCTGCACACGTCATCACACGTCATCATCTCCTGCTTCATACGAGATGAATGAATGAATGAACTGGTTTAACAGGGACCATGCACACAGTGACATTACCCTCAGGAGGACAGATGCAGTGTGCCGGGTTGTGGCAGGATGGCTGTTTCCCACCTGCAGGCTCTGGACAGGTACACATTAAAGCAATAATATCCCGATAGTTAAAGGGTCCGATTAAAACATTCAGGCATACTCACATATAAAACCCTGACAACTCAACAACATCTCACTCATTGAGCTGATGGACACCGCCTCAGTCAGGCGTGAAGACCTCTCATAACCTGTAGCTGTGATTATTCTGTTGGGAGACAATCTCTATAGATTTGAGGATTTATATAAAGGAGGACTGACCGAACGAGCTCTTACATCTAGACACAATACAGTCCCTACAATACATCGAGACCAGGCGATGGCGACTGCTGGAGTTAGTGCAGTGGTGTTATCTATTAGTGTTTATCTTCAGGACGTCACTGAAGGCAGAAATGCTGTCATCATCATCATCATCATCATCATCATCATCATCAGGATATTTACATTTACATTTAGTCATTTAGCAGATGCTTTTATCCAGAGCGACTTACAAATGAGGACAAGGAAGCAATTTACACAACTAAGAGCAACAATGAAGAAGTGCTGTAGGCGAGTTTCAGGAGTGTGAAGTGTAAGAAGCAAAGAAGATTAGTAAATTTATTTTATTATTTTTTCTGTAGTGCAGTTAGCGGTGGAGTCAGAGAGGCAATTGCAGATGA
>NC_141028.1:107500-112500 GCF_052040795.2 Danio rerio
TGCTGCCGCCGCCGCTGCTCTGCTGCCCTCCTGCTGTGCTGGATCTGCTGTCGGAGCTGCTCCTGCTGCTGCTGCTCCTGCTGCTGCGCCCGCATGCTCTTCCAGGCTTGCAGTCTGTCCTGCTGCTGCCTGCGGCGCCGCTCCTCCTGCTGCCGACGCTCCTCCGTCTGCTCCTCCGTCTGCTCCCCTGTCTGCTCCTCCTGCTGCTCCTCCGTCTGCTGCCGCTGCCGGGCCGCTCTCCAACTGCGGATGGCCTGCGGGAGCAGCAGCGTCAGCTCTCCACATCATCATGCTCATCATTACTGTGCTCATCATCAGCGCTGCCGTACCTCCCTCCTGTGCTCCTGCAGCCGCTGCAGCTCCTGGTGCCACTCCTGGTGCTGCTGCAGCTCCTGCGGGCTCCGGTCAGGCAGGTGTCGCTGCAGCTCCGCCCTGAAGGACGCTCCGCCGGCGCCGCCGTGTTTATTCCACAGCCGGAGGAAGCTCAGGTGCTCCCGCTCGTCCCAGCCGCCGCACCGGCCCGTCTGCTGCAAGAACCGCTCCAGCTGCACCACCTCCACAGGAGCATCACCACGCTCCCAGGGCAACTTAGAAGAGCCGGAGCGGGGCCCGGGGCCCTCGGCCCGCACACACACACACTCACACACACTCCAATCCTCCATCCTCCTCTCCAACACACTGATCTCCTGCTGCACCCGCTGCTCCTCCTTCAGGAGCTCCTCGAACCTGCAGATGGACAAAGAGTCTGAGCGCCGGAACACACAAACACACAGAGACACTCATACACACTGCGCACACCTCTGATGCTGTGTGTCTTTGAACACACTGATGGAGCTCTCGATGTCCGCCATGGTCTCCTGCAGCCTCTGGATCCCTGTAGGGGGGCAGAAACAGACGTGTGCTGCATTACTGCCCCATCAGGACACACTGAGCAGGGTCTGTCTGCTGCAGGGTCAGCCTTACCATCTGCAGACACTCTGAGGCCCGGCAGCTGCTGCTGGAACCTGGAGACGGACATGCGGAGCTGCTGGAGCTGCTGCTGGACACTCACCGCTGAGCACACACAGCATAATTATGGGTCAGTGATGGGTTATTCAGTGTTGGGTTATTCAGTGATGGGTTATTCAGTGTTGGGTTATTCAGTGATGGGTCAGTCAGTGGTGGGTTATTCAGTGTTGGGTTATTCAGTGTTGGGTTATTCAGTGATGGGTCAGTCAGTGATGGGTCAGTCAGTGGTGTGTCCTCACCGTGGGCTCTGAGCTCGGTGTTCAGGCTGTTCTGGGTGTCGCTGAAGGTTTCTCTGAGCTCGTGTGTTCTGAGCGCTTCTCTCTCCTCTTTACTCACCCTGAGTGACGCACAGTGTGTTCGTGTTTAAAATCAATCATACACAAACACACACTCTCTCTTATAAAGTTTACATAAAACACACACATAATAAAAAACAGTACATACAGTAAATAGTAGTAAAAAATAAAAAAGAGGTGATATTTATATATAATAATTAAATAAAATTTGAACAATACATCATATTATACAATATATCACATTATTATTCAATCTCTCTCTCTCTCTCTCTCTCTCTCTCTCTCTCTCTCTCTCTCTCTCTCTGCACAGTGAATGAAATCAACTCACCGTCTCCTGAACGCTTCCGCCCCCCGCAGGAACTCCGTCACAGACATCCTGGCAGAATCGATCGATCACTGTGAGAATAATGATCGATCACCCGCGCTGACGATGATCCTGTGCTGATTGTTGATCAGATCACGACCGCGCGAAAGATCCGCATGGCGGCCGTTGTTTGAACTGATGTCATGGAAACGACGGAGCCACGCACGCGCAGAAACCGAACATCCACACAGACAGAGACAGACAGCTCCTCGGTGCTCATGTGTGCATCCAGATCCTCATCAGTGTGACGCTTTATTAGAGTATTATTGAGTGTCCAGAGCACTGTAGCTCTCTCTCTCTCTCACACACACACACACACACACACACACACACACACACACACACACACACACACACTCAGTTTAACCCCTGCAGAGCTGAATAAATGACAGTAACCAGGTGTAGTGCACACAGCGCGTGTTGAGGATCAGTGATGTGCTCAGTTTACTCGAGCTCAGCCTCAGCTGCCGCCTGCTTCAGTGTAAACACAGCAGTAATGTAGAGTAAAGACAGCAGTAATGTAGAGTAAAGACAGCAGTAATGTAGAGTAAAGACAGCAGTAATGTAGAGTAAACACAGCAGTAATGTAGAGTAAAGACAGCAGTAATGTAGAGTAAAGACAGCAGTAATGTAGAGTAAACACAGCAGTAATGTAGAGTAAAGACAGCAGTAATGTAGAGTAAAGACAGCAGTAATGTAGAGTAAAGACAGCAGTAATGTAGAGTAAAGACAGCAGTAATGTAGAGTAAACACAGCAGTAATGTAGAGTAAAGACAGCAGTAATGTAGAGTAAAGACAGCAGTAATGTAGAGTAAACACAGCAGTAATGTAGAGTAAAGACAGCAGTAATGTAGAGTAAAGACAGCAGTAATGTAGAGTAAACACAGCAGTAATGTAGAGTAAAGACAGCAGTAATGTAGAGTAAAGACAGCAGTAATGTAGAGTAAAGACAGCAGTAATGTAGAGTAAACACAGCAGTAATGTAGAGTAAAGACAGCAGTAATGTAGAGTAAAGACAGCAGTAATGTAGAGTAAACACAGCAGTAATGTAGAGTAAACACAGCAGTAATGTAGAGTAAACACAGCAGTAATGTAGAGTAAAGACAGCAGTAATGTAAAGACAGCAGTAATGTAGAGTAAAGACAGCAGTAATGTAGAGTAAAGACAGCAGTAATGTAGAGTAAACACAGCAGTAATGTAGAGTAAACACAGCAGTAATGTAGAGTAAAGACAGCAGTAATGTAGAGTAAAGACAGCAGTAATGTAGAGTAAAGACAGCAGTAATGTAGAGTAAACACAGCAGTAATGTAGAGTAAAGACAGCAGTAATGTAGAGTAAAGACAGCAGTAATGTAGAGTAAACACAGCAGTAATGTAGAGTAAACACAGCAGTAATGTAGAGTAAAGACAGCAGTAATGTAGAGTAAACACAGCAGTAATGTAGAGTAAACACAGCAGTAATGTAGAGTAAAGACAGCAGTAATGTAAAGACAGCAGTAATGTAGAGTAAACACAGCAGTAATGTAGAGTAAACACAGCAGTAATGTAGAGTAAAGACAGCAGTAATGTAGAGTAAACACAGCAGTAATGTAGAGTAAAGACAGCAGTAATGTAGAGTAAACACAGCAGTAATGTAGAGTAAAGACAGCAGTAATGTAGAGTAAAGACAGCAGTAATGTAGAGTAAACACAGCAGTAATGTAGAGTAAACACAGCAGTAATGTAGAGTAAAGACAGCAGTAATGTAGAGTAAACACAGCAGTAATGTAGAGTAAACACAGCAGTAATGTAGAGTAAAGACAGCAGTAATGTAAAGACAGCAGTAATGTAGAGTAAACACAGCAGTAATGTAGAGTAAACACAGCAGTAATGTAGAGTAAAGACAGCAGTAATGTAGAGTAAACACAGCAGTAATGTAGAGTAAAGACAGCAGTAATGTAAAGACAGCAGTAATGTAGAGTAAAGACAGCAGTAATGTAGAGTAAAGACAGCAGTAATGTAAAGACAGCAGTAATGTAGAGTAAAGACAGCAGTAATGTAGAGTAAAGACAGCAGTAATGTAGAGTAAAGACAGCAGTAATGTAGAGTAAACACAGCAGTAATGTAGAGTAAACACAGCAGTAATGTAAAGACAGCAGTAATGTAGAGTAAAGACAGCAGTAATGTAGAGTAAAGACAGCAGTAATGTAAAGACAGCAGTAATGTAGAGTAAAGACAGCAGTAATGTAGAGTAAAGACAGCAGTAATGTAGAGTAAAGACAGCAGTAATGTAGAGTAAAGACAGCAGTAATGTAGAGTAAAGACAGCAGTAATGTAGAGTAAACACAGCAGTAATGTAGAGTAAACACAGCAGTAATGTAGAGTAAAGACAGCAGTAATGTAGAGTAAAGACAGCAGTAATGTAAACACTGCAGTGCTGTTCGTCCACACTATAGTTTCGGCAGTTCTTCAGTTAATCGGATAACCCAGCTGCAGTTACACTAATGACCCAACACTAGTCTACAGCACAGCACAGCCTCTGTTCATCAGCCGAGAGTGGAGGAGCGTCATCAAGCAGAACTGACTGATCTGAGAACAGGATCTCAATATCAGAGATAGCTCACCCCAACACATCATACTGTCTGTGTGTTCAGCAGCTCTGAGATCAGCTGTGAGTGCTCTCTGCAGTTCTCAAGCTGTGTGTGTGTGTGTGTGTGTGTGTGTGTGAGCAGTGTGGGCCGCATGTAGGACAGCAGCACAGGGTTATTTAAAGACAGCACAGAAGTAGGCTATCCGTCACGTGTGAGTCCCGAAAGGAAACAGAGAAGCGTCTGAAACACAGAGAGAGGAAGCTCTGATGAAGACGGAGCTCAGCCTGGCCGTCTCTATAATACACTGCCCTGACAGAAACCAGAGGAGAAACTACAGTAAACACTGTACAGAGTGTGTGTTTAGCGGGTTCCCCAACACACACACACACACACACACACACACACACACACTCGAGCAGCAGGAATAATAAGTGCTTTCAGGAATAATGAGGAGATTTGAATTAAAACCAGCTGAATAATCTGGATTCTGGATTCAGGATTGCTCTGCTGGTGTAGGGGAAACTCTCTTCATTCTGCATCATTATTCCTGAAATCAACACTGCACTGTGTAGAAGAGGATGTCAGATGTTTGGACCAGACACAAGACACAAACTCAGAGTAAGAAAGAAGCAGAAGCCTGATATTGCAGTGTCCAGAGCTCTGTGATGAAGATGAATCAGTGTTGCAGTCGTCTTCATCATCATCATCATCATCATCATCATCATCATCATCATCATCATCACGTTGCTGCATCTGCAGAGGAA
>NC_141028.1:115000-135000 GCF_052040795.2 Danio rerio
CAGTGTGTCAGTCTTCAGGATATCTTTAATCCAGTGTGTCCAGTTCACCTGTAGCAGGTTTGAGTCTGATGTACACGTCTACAGTCTGCAGTTCGTCTCTGCCGCCTGAATGGATCAGGGATTGTTTGCCGTCTACTTATACTTCAGTTTCTCCTGACCAATCAAATGCCCTCTAATGTCTGACATGCCCCCCCCCCTTCTCATTGGCTGTATATTTGCTGCACTGGAGCTCATTGGCAGAGCTGTGAGAAAGCCGAACGCTGTGTGTGTACACAGGAACACGTCATATGGATCAGAAGCGTGTGTCAGTGGTGTGAGGAGCTGCAGGAGATGTTCAGCACACAGTGTGAACTATCAAAGACCCGATCTGAGAGAATTAGGGATGTCCCGATACAACATTTTAACTTCAGATACGATACCGATATTGCAGCCTTCAGTATGAACTGATACCGATATAAATCCGATATCAGCACAAATCATGAACACTTTACTTTCACCATTTGGTTGAGTGGAATGTCTGAACGGCAAGATCAAACTGAGAACAAGTCAGCAACAGTGAATATGGAAAAAACAACCAGTTTATGAACTATTGATTGCATAAATGTGAACTAAGAATATATAAAAAGAATTAAAGAATAAATATTAAGACCCTGAAAAATATCCTAATTGAATAAACAAAATATGCATTTTTAAAGTGCAAAATTAAAGTTAATTAAAATTAATTAAAGGTCACTTCAGTTGTTCATTTTTTATCATCAGCAAAGAGTGGAAACTGCTGAGAGCAGAACATTAGAAAAAATATTGTTAATTGAACAACTGCTAAAGGTTCAGTGTCCACAATTTCAATTTTACACACACAGCTATTTGATGAATTTTTGATCCAGATGAGCTGAAAAATATCTTTCCCACAGGGCAGCAGAAATAATTTATTGTTAAGTTAATAAAATGGGCAGTATGGTTAGTACAAACATTTACATGATCAGAGCTATTCATCTGTGTTTGTATCATAAGAAGATTATGGCTGTATCAGTGTTCCCAAACATTATTAATTGTATAATAATATATATTGCACATATTATCTTTAACATAAAAATACTCGCAGAGGCTGCATTGAAACACCTTTTCTCCACAGCACTTGAAATAATGTGACTTTTAAGAATAATTTTATTGATGAAAATTCATTATATTTGCACAGACTCCACACTACTGCCCACATGGGGAAATTAGACAATGTACATAACAGCAAACTGATGTGCAAAGCTGACACTGTTTATCAGAGCACGCTATCTTTCTGGGCTTTTTAAAGAAGAGTTAAACATGGGAATGTCTCTAATTACATTTCCTTCTGCCCGAAAGTAACACCATTCTTTCTGTTAAACTGTAATGCCCATCAGCAGCAGAATGATTTCTTATTCTTATTTAACACACAATGAAAACAACAAAGATGTTGAGCATTTTACATGACACTGTTCCTTTCTGAGTGTTCAAGTAAAAAAAAAATTAAATAAAGAATAGCTGTAACGGAGTCTGGAGAGTATCAGATAGTGTTAGATATTGATATCGGAAATTCATCTGATATCAGTTCAAAAAACTATATCGGACTGTGTTAAAAATCTCTGATATAAGCAGTCCAGTATAGTTTTTGCACTGATATTGGACGAATTTTCGATATCAATATCGGATCGGGACATCCCTAGAGAGAATCCCCGGTGAGTCGCCGATGGCCAGGAGATATTTGGCGTGCTGATCATCTGGAGCTGTCGGCGGTTCACATCATGCAGTGTGAAATGAGTTCTGACTGGAAATAACATCAGCAATCACCTACAGCCAATCAGAGAGCAGCATCCACTAGTGTGTGTGTGTGTGTGTGTGCCTGCAGGCCAGCGGGAGGATGAGGAGAAGTGAAAAGTGCTCATCTTCAGTTTATTAGGACCCAAGAAATGGAGGATAAACTAGTGTATATTAAGCAGCAGTGTGTCTGTTTTAAGTGTCGTGAGCAAAATCACAACCGGGTCAAAAGAGAAAAAGTTGAGGAGAAACCGCTGATTCCCTTCAAACCCAGATGAGCACATATGTACATTTACCATTAAACAGCAGAGTCACTCGCTGTCTTCAAGAAACCACTAAAAACTCAACTATTTAGTCTCCACTTCCCTCACTAATCTGCAATTCCTCTCTGACTCCTCCACTAACTGCCACAAAAACAAAAATACTAATGTTTTACTTCTTACACTTCACACTCCTGAAACTCGCCTACAGCACTTCTTCACTGTTGCTCTTATAGTTGTGTAAGTTGCTTCCTTGTCCTCATTTGTAAGTCGCTCTGGATAAAAGTGTCTGCTAAATGACTAAATGTAAAGTCTTCTGTCTCATTATGTGGTTAATAACAAAAGATATGCGACGTGTGTTTGGTTGTGAGACGTAGTTTGAATGAAGTTGTCGTGAATCTTCCTATAGTAAAGTCATGCAGAGTGAACGGTCGCTGAACACAGCAGTGATGGAGCACTAGCCCACAGACTCATGCAGTGTGAACACACCTGTGACACGACTACTGTCAACACCCCCAGCCTGAACTCAGCATAAGGCAGCACTATATACGGTTTCAGCATCGCAATGTGTGTATCAGCGATATCCACCTCACAGGACCTGCAGTGCTGAGTTTATATTGAGGACACACACACACACACACACACACACACACACACACCACTGTGGAGTTTCTCCATAACGGAGCGTCTGTGATCATCTGCACATGCTGAACTTGAATAGAGTCTGTTTGTTGAATGATGTACAGAGTAAAGGCGTCTGCACTCTTATTTGTCAGGATTATTCAGTGTCTGTCTGTAGCTGAAGACTGATCCACTGTCCTGAGCCATAAAGCTGTTTATTTCAGATATTACTGTCGCTCCATAAGCTGATGTAAGGAACTCATCTGGACGATATTCAGAATTTGACATGATGACAGTTGTGTAGGGAACGCATGAGGAGTGTGTTGATCAAGAAGAATAACAGAATGAACACACACACACACACACACACACACACACACAGGATGAACAGAGCCTGCTTCAGGGATTCTGGATATTCCAACAGTATTGAGGAAGAATGTCTAATAATGTGAAGTTGTACCACAGTGTAATCAATATAGTTCTGCTATCAAATACAAATAATCTCTGTTAAGGCGCCCACATGCTTTAAATGAGCTTGAGATGATGCTAGCATGTGCTGAAACACCCTTCAGCTCAATTCCTCCAGCGGCCATTAGCCTTGAACAGTGTGATGGAGAGTGTGTCCTGCACGTGTGTTGGTGTGCAGTGCTGTGGAGTGTGTGTTGGTGTTGTGTATTACACTAAACTGCAGCACTCTATCTGCTGATCTACACTCTTACTCCTCTGGATCTGACCTCTTATACAGAATAATATTCATAAACTGCAGAGTGAACAGAGCAGAGATCAACATCCCATAATGCACTTCATACTCTCCATGAGCAGATATTAGTCACAGTGTAGTGGGGTTAACTGCTGCTGCTTCCTGGATAATCATCATCATCATCATCATCATCATCATAATGTGCTTTTGTTTAATGCCATGTCAGCAACACCGCCTGTTTTCATGGCATTCTGGGTAATTATCAACACTGCAGAGTGTGTGATGTGAATATTGTGCATGTACACACTTTGGTATGGATGCAGGTGTGCAGTGATGTGGATGCAGGTGTGCAGTGATGTGGATGCAGGTGATGTGGATGCAGGTGTGCAGTGATGTGGATGCAGGTATGCAGTGATGTGGATGCAGGTGTGCAATGATGTGTTTGCAGGTGTGCAGTGATGTGTTTGCAGGTGTGCAGTGATGTGTTTGCAGGTGTGCAGTGATGTGTTTGCAGGTGTGCAGTGATGTGGATGCAGGTGATGTGGATGCAGGTGTGCAGTGATGTGTTTGCAGGTGTGCAGTGATGTGGATGCAGGTGTGCAGTGATGTGGATGCAGGTGATGTGGATGCAGGTGTGCAGTGATGTGTTTGCAGGTGTGCAGTGATGTGGATGCAGGTGTGCAGTGATGTGTTTGCAGGTGTGCAGTGATGTGGATGCAGGTGTGCAGTGATGTGTTTGCAGGTGTGCAGTGATGTGGATGCAGGTGTGCAGTGATGTGGATGCAGGTGATGTGGATGCAGGTGTGCAGTGATGTGTTTGCAGGTGTGCAGTGATGTGGATGCAGGTGTGCAGTGATGTGGATGCAGGTGATGTGGATGCAGGTGTGCAGTGATGTGTTTGCAGGTGTGCAGTGATGTGGATGCAGGTGATGTGGATGCAGGTGTGCAGTGATGTGTTTGCAGGTGTGCAGTGATGTGGATGCAGGTGATGTGGATGCAGGTGTGCAGTGATGTGTTTGCAGGTGTGCAGTGATGTGTTTGCAGGTGTGCAGTGATGTGGATGCAGGTGTGCAGTGATGTGGATGCAGGTGTGCAGTGATGTGGATGCAGGTGTGCAGTGATGTGTTTGCAGGTGTGCAGTGATGTGGATGCGGGTGATGAGGATGCAGGTGTGCAGTGATGTGGATGCAGGTGTGCAGTGATGTGTTTGCAGGTGATGTGTTTGCAGGTGTGCAGTGACGTGGATGCAGGTGTGCAGTGACGTGGATGCAGGTGTGCAGTGATGTGTTTGCAGGTGTGCAGTGATGTGGATGCGGGTGAAGAGGATGCAGGTGATGAGGATGCAGGTGTGCAGTGATGTGGATGCAGGTGTGCAGTGATGTGGATGCAGGTGTGCAGTGATGTGGATGCAGGTGTGCAGTGATGTTGATGCGGGTGATGAGGATGCAGGTGTGCAGTGATGTGTTTGCAGGTGTGCAGTGATGTGTTTGCAGGTATGCAGTGATGTGGATGCAGGTGTGCAGTGATGTGTTTGCAGGTATGCAGTGATGTGTTTGCAGGTATGCAGTGATGTGGATGCAGGTGTGCAGTGATGTGGATGCAGGTGTGCAGTGATGTGGATGCAGGTGTGCAGTGATGTGTTTGCAGGTATGCAGTGATGTGTTTGCAGGTGTGCAGTGATGTGGATGCAGGTGTGCAGTGATGTGTTTGCAGGTATGCAGTGATGAGGATGCAGGTGTGCAGTGATGTGTTTGCAGGTATGCAGTGATGTGGATGCAGGTATGCAGTGATGTGGATGCAGGTGTGCAGTGATGTGTTTGCAGGTATGCAGTGATGTGGATGCAGGTGTGCAGTGATGTGGATGCAGGTGTGCAGTGATGTGTTTGCAGGTATGCAGTGATGTGTTTGCAGGTGTGCAGTGATGTGGATGCAGGTGTGCAGTGATGTGGATGCAGGTGTGCAGTGATGTGGATGCAGGTGTGCAGTGATGTGTTTGCAGGTGTGCAGTGATGTGTTTGCAGGTGTGCAGTGATGTGGATGCAGGTGTGCAGTGATGTGTTTGCAGGTGTGCAGTGATGTGGATGCAGGTGTGCAGTGATGTGTTTGCAGGTGTGCAGTGATGTGTTTGCAGGTGTGCAGTGATGTGGATGCAGGTGTGCAGTGATGTGTTTGCAGGTGTGCAGTGATGTGTTTGCAGGTGTGCAGTGATGTGGATGCAGGTGTGCAGTGATGTGTTTGCAGGTGTGCAGTGATGAGGATGCAGGTGTGCAGTGATGAGGATGCAGGTGTGCAGTGATGTGTTTGCAGGTGTGCAGTGATGAGGATGCAGGTGTGCAGTGATGTGGATGCAGGTGTGCAGTGATGTGTTTGCAGGTGTGCAGTGATGTGTTTGCAGGTGTGCAGTGATGTGGATGCAGGTGTGCAGTGATGTGTTTGCAGGTGTGCAGTGATGAGGATGCAGGTGTGCAGTGATGAGGATGCAGGTGTGCAGTGATGTGTTTGCAGGTGTGCAGTGATGAGGATGCAGGTGTGCAGTGATGTGGATGCAGGTGATGAGGATGCAGGTGTGCAGTGATGTGTTTGCAGGTGTATATGATCAGTGATAATAGCAGAACTCCACCTTTGACGCTCCTGCGGTTGACGTCGGCTCCTTTCTCCAGCAGGAACTGTGCGATCTCACGGTGGCCTTTATAGCAGGAGATCATCAGGCAGGTGTGCCCATGCCGGTTTGCCACCTCAAGGTCCGCCTGGTGCTCCACCAGGTAGCGCACAATGTCCAGATGTCCGTCGAAGCAGGCGGCGCGCAGCGGGGTGGAGTTGGTGAGGGTGGTGTTGTTAACGGAGGCTCCGTGGCCCAGCAGAGACTGCACCACCTTCAGGTGTCCTGCAGCGGAGGCGGCCCACAGCGGCGGCGCGCCCTCGATCACCTCACCGTCGAAGTTAACGGATCCGCCGAGCTCCACGGGCGCGCAGCAGCACTCCATCAGGAACTCCACCAGCTCCAGGTGCCCGTAGCGGGACGCCATCAGCAGCGGCGTGGCTCCGTTGGTCTTCTCCGCCATCAGTTTCAGCACCTCGCGGTCGCTCTTGTTCTCCAGCAGCTTCTGCAGCAGCTTCAGCTTGCCGTCGCGGGCGGCGTTGAAGACTGCGGTCTTCAGATCCATGGCATAGGGTTCCCTGAGGCTGCGTCCTAATAACACAACACAGCATTAGCACTCAGTGTGGTGTAACACACCAGCTGCTGAAGACTCACGCTGACATTTTATAAATTAATATAATAGTTCAAATAAACCCACACGCCAGTGATGTACCCCGACTCTTCCTGTGTGTGTGTGTGTGTGTGTGTGTGTGTGTGTGTGTGTGTGTGTGTGTGTGTGTGTGTGTGTGTGTGTGTGTTTCTGACAGTGTTACAGAATAAAAATCCATTCATTCTCCTTCGGCTTAGCCCATTTATTTACCAGGGGTCGCCACAGTGGAATGAACCGCCAACTATTCCAGTATATGTTTTACACAGCGGATGCCCTTTCAGCCGCAACCCACTACTGGGAAACACACACACAGTCATACACTACGGCCAGTTTATCAGTTGATCAGTTCCCCTATAGCGCATGTGTTTGGACTGTGGGGGAAACCGGAGCACCTGGAGGAAACCCACACCAACACGGGGAGAACATGCAAACTCCACACAGAAACACCAACTGACCCAGCCGGGACTCAAACCAGAGACATTTTAGTGTAGCATTCTCTCCCAGTGACTTGCAATGTGTGTGCCTCGGTTGCCTAGCCACTTCCTGCTAGCAAAAACACTAAACTAACTTAGCTTCACACATTTCAGTCTTCAAAACATGTCCAGCGTGATGAGCAAGTGTTCGCTCTCCTGCATGTGAGGTGGGCACCCCTGTGGGCAGGTACAGAAGACTATAGCGACAGACACTCAGAGGCCGACTCTAACACTGTGATAGAAGCTTTGTGTGTAAAGTCGTCCGATATGGCCATTCTACTAACAGATTTCCGGTGTTGACGTCTGCGTGAGCCGGAACTGTGGTGTTGTTTATTCCAGCATGATGACGTGTTCCAGCTTAACTGAATATTGAGCAGGGGGCGGGGTTTATTTTGAGCTCCGCCTTTCACTTACACACTACAGTCTGAAGCACTATGCAGACAATGCGCACACTACTGTTGGTTGGGTTTAGTGCTGTGGGAGGTGTCGACGTTAATAACACACAGTTCAATGTTAATTTAATAATCATTGTAAATAATTAGTGTTTCCAGCATGAGCTGCTCGATTTCACTCACAGCAAACTGACGGTTGGAGAGGCGTGGCTAGGAATTATTCGGCCAATCAGAGCATGACTGCTGCTGCAGATTTTGACTGTTGGGTTAGTTTTCATCATCGCTTGTTCTCCCTAGCACTGACAATGTCAACAGCATACTAAACGCGACAGTCTGAGGTCATGTGGACGCTAAACACGAGTTAAAGTCTTCATTTGCTGAACAGGAGTTTGGCTTTACAGCAATACAGACGGCAGAGCTCCAGTATACTGTAGTCAAACAGCAGCAGCACTGACTGGCTCTGCTCATATCGGGAATACCCGCACAGGGATGAGTGTTATGATCATGTCGGGAAGTAGATCAGCACTGATCTGAGTTCAGTTCAGGCAGAGTCTCTGTAATATTATATCAGTGTTAGTGAGCGAATAAATCAGAAGTGTGTGTCAATCCTCGGCAGACAGCATCCCGTGTTTATTTATTAGAGAACTGTAAAAACACGACCAGTGCTCGGTTTAGACACACGGTTACCGTCCGGTGCGGGGGACTACGGCGGGTAAAGCTCGCTCTCTGACGGAATAATCGGTGTGTAAAGCTCGGCTTCCTCCTGTAATCAACATCGGTGTTTAATGTGTTTATAGGCCTCACCGCTGCGCTCGCTCCCCCGGCCTCGGTGTCCGGTAACGGCCCGTTTCTCCGTGCTGACCGGCTGCTCGGTGTGGTCGGGTGTCAGTCGGTGAGCTGACGGAACTTTAGCTCATGTCGAGTCCAAAACCACAAAAAGATAAAAATAGCGCGTCGCTGCGGCGCTTCCTCCTCCGCTTCCTGTGCGCTGGAGCGCGATCCTCTGCGTTTAACGCCCCTCAGCGCGACACTAACCCACTCTGAAGCTCCGGATTTCGGCTTTTTGCTTTATTTCTGTCCATTTCTGCCGTCAGTTCGAGGCTCCGTTTCGCCTGGACGCGCGTCTGAAGCAGCAGCGGCCCGAGGGTTCCGCCTCCCGCGAGTGATTGACAGCTCGACGGGCCAATCAGCGCCGCGCATAAAGCCTTTCCATTTAAAGGTAACGCAGCAGTCACGACGCGCGCGCCAGAACACCGCGGACGGACGACGCGCCTCCGGTGCGAGAGAAAACAGTCGTGTTTCAGTCACTAATGACGAGCGTCGGCGGACAGAAGCGCTGAGACAAACCAGCCGTCAAACACAGCTCTCAGGCGGACAGCGCCCGCTAGAGGAGCGCAGAGGAACAGCACTGATCCAGGAACAGCACGACACTCAATTACTGCAGTCAAGACGAACAGATCCAACCAGTTTTATTTTTACATTCTCTCTCACACACACACACACACACACACACACACACACACACACACACAAGGGAATGGTTGTGTCTGAATGTGTGAGATCCTCTGAGGAGTCAGTGAAGAGCCGTGAGATCTTCCTCCACATTTATTAACCCAAATCAACAAGAAAATAAACAACACACACCACTATTAAAAACAAAACAGAAGCACAACTAATATAAAACACACCGATCACATCAGAACAACACAACGGATTATTTCTGACATCATACAGCAAATAAATGAGTGTGTGTGAGTGTGTGCGTGTGTGTGTGAGTGTGAGAGTGTGTGTGTGTGTGTGTTGCTCTGTGGAAACTGAACTACTGTTTATGATGAAGCGTCTGCGCATCCGATAATTCACACACACACACACACACACACAGAATAAATTAGGGTGATGTTTGGTCTGCAGGGTGCGTGTGCAGCTGCAGCATTCCTCCAGGGTTCTTCAGGAGCCCATGCGGGTGGTGGTGGTCTTGCGGTCGGAGAAGAAGGAGCGCAGCAGCAGCACCTGACTGACGCTCACCACCAGCAGGATCAGCGCCTCCCCGACCGACCAGAAGGCCACTCTGCTGTTCAGGTCTTCAGCGCGGCTGCGGCCCTGAGCCTCGCGCAGCCGGAAGTGTGTCTGATAGTCCATCACCGACTTCAGCGCCTCATGGATCGACACACACGCTGACTCCATCTGGAACAACAGCAGAGTGAGACACGATAACACACACACACACACACACACACAATCTAAATTCATAAATTCTGAAGTGTTCTCAGGTGTGTGATGTAGTGAAGAGGAGTGTGGTCCAGCAGCGTGTGTGTGTGTGTGTGTGTGTGTGTGCATCTCCACCTCACCTGTGTCAGTGCCGTGACCCGGTTCTCGTTGGGGAAGAGCGGCGGGTCGTCTCCCACCTGGAAGTCGAAGTAGACGGTCTTGTGTGTGAAGGTGGAGAACTCGTTGCTGAAGCAGAACTTGTAGGTTCCGTTGCGAGCGGCACTGAAGGTGAAGCTGTCGTACTGCTTCTTCATCTCCTTGTAGAGCACCGTCCCCTCGGGGTCCTCCAGCCGGCAGTCCACGTCATAGTGGCCCCCGGTGACCACCTGTGAGAGCGTACACACACACACACACACACACACACACACACACACACACACACACACACACACAAACAAACACACACACACACAGAGTGAGCCATGGCAACACCACACACACACACACACACACACACACACACACACACACACTAGCAGTGTTTCCACCATTGTGCCAGGAGTGAGTGGGTCAGGGCCAGTCGTGTTTGCGCTGTCACTTCAGGGGCCTGATCGGGCCAAAGCGGGTTTCCTCAGGGTCAGTGGCCAGCCTTTTCGACCCGCCAAATACCTTGGGCCAAAGAGGGCCAGCTGGGGCTTCGGGCGGAGTGAAAGGAGAGGAGGAGTTTGCCCGAGTCTGGTAAAGATGACGTGCTGCCATTACACTAGTTTTCTGATCACACACACACACACACACACACACACACACACACACACACACACACACACACACACACGAGTACATGCTGCAAACAAATCAGTCAATGAGGGAAAGTAAACCTCCAGCTGCTCAGTTTAGGATTCTCCATCAACACTGTACCGGCTGGGCTCTTCTGCTCATGATCGCGCTCCTGTTTCCCTTATAAATGACCGGCTGTTGCAGGAATAATCCAGCAGTTTCATCTAATAAGTGATGTTCCTCCTCAATAATGCAATAACAGAATAATCTCTACACCACATTAAACACACAGCAGCGTCACAAATTGAGGAGCGGGGAAGGCAGGCGTGTTGGAGCGACAACGCGGGGAAGCCTTCACAAACTGAGGAGCGATCACAAACCGAAAGCGGCGAGAGCGTCAAAGTAGCCAGAAGTCATTCATTTTTAACGAGAACCGGCGGCGAGGAACAGCGCGGCGCGTCTTCTCCTGTGTGGGTGTCGAGGAGAGTTAAAATGAAGTCAAATTTATAGTATGAGCTATGACACGGTTCAGCAGCAACCAATCAGAATGAAGAAGTCCACCGCTTGAGAGGAGTTCAGAGAACACAGACCTGTGAACTTTGGTTCCGACCACAGTTTTTCCCAAGAGTTTGATTATTGCGGTTGCGGTTTTCATTCTGAAGCGCTGCTGCTGCGTCTCAGTGTGGATGAGGGAAAACGGAGACATCTGGAAACGGAGGCGGAGCTGCTGAGATTCGCTACCTGATTGGGGCTTTTGTGTCATTGCGTATCCTCCCCTTATTCGTCAAGCCCCTATCACATGATGTCGTCTGTCCACAAAAATCCCTCTCTTGCTTTCTTGGCCATCGCGTTCATAGTTCAACCGGCATTTGTTGACTAACAATAACCAAATGCCGAGCGAGACGCATGCTTCCTGTTTATACTAGAACGCGCGTTCCCAGAGTGCGCGAATGGTGACGTGACGTACGTTTTTGGTGGCGTAGTGTTGACGGAGATATGTTCAGAGACGCCAGGTGAAGCGCTAGTGTGGACGCGGATCGTTTTTGATCTAAAACGCCGTTTTCAAACTAAAATGCACTAGTGTAAACGGAGCCTCAGTGAGCTGGATTTGGTTATTGATGATCTGACATGATCCAGGATCGTTTCGTTCTTCAAAACTCATCTGAGAGTTGTTGTCATAGTAACGGTTCTGGTGGCTCAAGCCTGCGTAGGAGCAGGTTCATTAAACAATTAACTTAAACAGTTATCCCCAAAACCTGAGTAGGCCGAGACTACAATAATACAGAAAATCTTCTCTAAATGTAGAACTGAACACACTGAAATACATGATGAGAGTAACGCCTGCAGCTCAACACATGTGGAGAGTTACTGCGTGTCGTATTTAACAAACCGTTTACTGCTAATCTGATGTAAATTAGCTCACATGGATAATTGAGGGCGAGGCAGTGGCGCAGTAGGTAGTGCTGTCGCCTCACAGCAAGAAGGTTGCTGGTTCGAGCCTCGGCTCAGTTGGTGTTTCTGTGTGGAGTTTGCATGTTCGTGTGGGTTTCCTCCGGGTGCTCCGGTTTCCCCCACAGTCCAAAAACATGCGGTACAGGTGAATTGGGTAGGCTAAATTGTCCGTAGTGTGTGTGTGTGTGTGAATGTGTGTGTGGATGTTTTCCAGAGATGGGTTGCAGCTGGAAGGGCATCCGGTTCATTCCCTGGATTAATAAAGGGACTAAGCTGACAAGAAAATGAATGAATGGATAATTGAATATTAATCAGATGATGTCATTACGCTGCTGTGCCGTCAGCCAATCGCTGCACTGCTGATCATGGTTTGGAGGATGGACAGATCTGTCCTTCACAACACACACAGATCTCAGACCAGCTCTTCCAGACACTTTAATCTGATTTGTGAACATGTTTGAAGAATCAAATTAGTGAGTGATCAAGATGAACAGATCCAGGATCTGCCAAATCATCTTAGATCATTTAAGCGAGGTATGAAGAACAGACCCCGGGCCAAAGAGCGCTCGCTTCACAGCTCGGTTAATGTCATGAGCAGTTGGGTTTCTTTCTTTTACACTTTATAGCGAGTTATTAGCGGAGCATTTGTGTGGTGTTATATTATGGATGGTGTGCTGGGTCCCTCCGCTAGTGGCGAGAGCACATGATGCCAACAGTGGGTCAGCGAGTAAAGGATTACACTGAATGAAGCACACAGGCCTGTGCGTATAGACATATACTGTGCTGCTCATCTGTGTGTGTCAGTTGTCTTCAGTTTAATAGTGTGGTGATGATGTGATGCTGTGCTTCATCTGCTGATTGAGTGGGCGGGGTGTGTGACGGTTGATTTGGGGATGTTCTTGTGGGGTTTGCCTGACAGTGGAAACGCCACATGATTTCAGCCTCACTGCTCCCAGGCTATCGTCCTGATAGAAGCCCTGCTCACACTGGCCCCACAGTGGAAGTGTGGCTGCTGAGGGAGCACACGCATGTTAACAGCATCAGCAGCTCAGTGTGTGTGTGTGTGTGTGTGTGTGTGTGTGTGTGTGTGTGCGTGCGTGCGTGCGTGCGTGTGTGTGTGTGTGTGTGTGTTCACAGCATCAGTTTTGTACTTGTTAGGCTGCGCTCAGGCCTCCTGCAGCCGGCTGCGCCAGTGTTTTGTGCAGTTGATGTGCTGAACAGGCGAAACACTCGCGATGGCAAATCTGAACTTCGGCAGACACTCGCGCCGCGTTAACCAATCAGGAGCCAGCTAGAGTAGGGCTGAATGAGTCTACACTGCTGATCAGCCGTCCTAAAGCACACTCACACCGCACTGACTGCTTTGGTGCAGTCATGTGACAAAATCCACATCACTCATTGGCCAGATGTTACTGAACGCATTTCCTAAACTGCTTACCGATTGGTCAGAATTCACATGCAAACAAACCGGCAGACACAGAATGTGCTTCAGACTCTGGAGAGACGACCACCGTACACTATATAGTGTGTTTACATCTCTCTAGACTAGCCACGACTGGAGGATGAAGCGCGGCCGCGGCTGGAACACAGTGCTGTACTGCATTACAGACGGCGGAGGCGCATCACACGTCTCTTCAGGAGGAGATGTGAATTAATCTAGCTGAACTGCAGCATGCTCATCTTCCCACATATTACCACCCCCCTCAGCTGGTGTTCCCCCTCTCTGTGTAAACACCACATCCCATAATGCACAGCACACCGGGCTACAGCTTCCACTGAGCACTCAAACGAGATCAGTACACTCACAACGGCCCAAACAACCACACCAACCCCATAAAGCAGAGAGAGTGTGTGTGTGTGTGTGTGTGTGCTGCACCTGGAACTCGAGTGTGCACTTGGTGCCGATGGTGATGTCCTCATAGAAACACTGCTTGGCGTTGTCCGGCAGCTCGAAGGTCAGCTCAGAGGCGGAGCTTAAGCCCACCTTCATCATCACCACCTGAACAAATAGTGGGAGGAGCCACGAAGATGAGGAGCCAGCCATGATGAAGAGGAGGAGCTACTGGGGGAGAGACAGAAACACACACACACACACACACTGTGAGAAATAAACAATCACACACACACACACACAGAAACACACAAACAGAAACAGAGAGACACACACACAGACAGAGCGAGAGAAACACACACACACACACACACACACACACACACACACACACAGAACGATAACAGTAATCTGCTCGCTCACGAACCCGGATGTCAGTATCCGGTCGGTTACGCGCGCTGCGGGCACGAGCTAGAGCCCTGGTCTTCTAAGACGTGTGTGCGCGCAAACCTGATCAGATATTGCTCATCTGCAGGCCGAAACACAAACTTTACACACGATAACGGTGATCAGTGATCAATGCAGCTTACCTCGAACGACAACCGGAAGAAGGAAGTTGCTTGACGGCTGACGCTGCACGTTCGTACGTAATTACGTCAGTGTGCGTCACTCTCGATGAAAGGCTGCTCAGAGCTGATGATGATCACTCATGTGTGTGTCTGTGATCGGGAACACACCTGAGCAGGATTCAGCAGGTGACTCGAGCTGAAGCACAACTCTGTTTAATATCAGTGTTTACTAAAGCGACAGATACACTGCTGTACTGCATTACTGTTATATTATCAGCTGTATTATCCTCCACACAGATGTGTGTGTGCGTGTGTGTGTGTGTGTGTGTGTGTGTGTGTGTGTCAGCACTCCTCCATCACAGGCTGAAGAGCTTCACTGCAGTCAGAGTAATGAGGAGATGATTAATTTACATTATTAAGATGATTAGATCATGATTTTACAGAGGAGCTCAGATAAGAACTGTGTTATCTTGATTAGTGTATTTAATCATGTGGGAATGTAAAGATATTCTCCTAAATAAAGCTTAAATGCGATAATGCACCTTTAGGCTGTATGCTCACCGCCATTAAGAAGAAGAGTCATACACCTGTCCTGAGATCAGCTCAGGTAAGTTCCAGTATTATTAAAAGCAGGTGAACACATACTGACTTATGAGGGAAAAGCAGAGGAGCTGGAGGAAGTGTTTGTTAAGGGTCACAGTAATAATATATCAGACAGCATAAGCGGACAAACTCTGAGAGAAACTCCGCATGTGCTACCAGAAAACACCGAGTGGGGGCGCAGTGGAGTCTGGCAGAGGCTGAACTCACCTTTGCCACCGCATGAAGAACACTCGGATACCTGCAGGAGTAATGAATACTGTAGAGGAGAGCAGGGCAGAGCGGGGCTCACAGCAACACTGTTGGGTTTTGGCCAAATATGACGAAAGTAATGGGGTTAGACAAACCGTATTTATTAACCAACAACACACACAGCCTGTCCTACATGAGCACTGGAGGTATGACCGCCGCACCTGTGCTGTCTGTGCCAAAAGTGGCCGGAGCAGAAGTGCCACTGTTTACCCCTCCTGCAGGGTCAGCTGTACACATGCTTACAAAGGCAGATTCACACGCTTAATTTAATGTCTGTTTACTTCAGCAGCTGTATTTCCTCAGTAATGGCTCAGTTCTGTTGTATTCCACACAGCACAGTGCGTTTATTTATTTATTTATTTATTGGATAAACACGTTGAATCTGTTTGCGTTATTATCCATTTATCCAGTGTTAATCAAGGCATTTATTTGCATTATTAGCAATAAAGTGTTTTTTCATGTTAAAACAATATTTACTATTAAAACATTTTCATTTTCAGGGTTCTCAACATCACAGTGGAAAATCAGCAGTCGTCGTGTTCGTTTAGTCGGTGTCCAGCAGTGTGTGCTTTAATGGTAACACCCTGTTATAAGTTACCCCGCTGTGTCCTGTTCTCCTCAAAGCTGGCCGGCTGGCACCGTGTGTTTCCTACATCTTTCAAAAGCAGTTCATCTTTTAGCCTAGAAGACGGTACACGACAATATAAGAGTTTACTCGCATACTTAAAATAAAACAATATCCACTATAATAACATATACTGTCACGCTGCACAAATGCTTTCTCCTGTGCTTCTCACTCAAATTTAGAGGAACTTTTCCAATAATTGTGAGGAAGACGTCTGCTGACACTGTGGTGAAAACCCTGGAAGCATGCCATGGTCAACCCTGAGCAAATACCTTAAACTCTGCGTTAGATTTAACCCCGCGCTACTCTGTGCCCCGCGCTGCCCTACAGTGTGCTGTGATGAGGCATTCTGGATTATGGCTGTAGTCCACAGTTCAGCATCTAGACCTCTGTTTCAAACTCATTCAGCCCTGCCCACTCCTTATGCAGAGGGTACCTGAGCTCATTTACAGCATCATCTGCATATATTTGCATATTAATGAGCGATTTGCAAAGTGGACATCATTTATATGAGAGTAAAGAGCAGCGGAACCAAAACACTGGCGATCAACCCAGATCAGCGTATTACTGAACCCAGATCAGTGTATTACTGAACCCAGATCAGTGTATTACTGAACCCAGATCAGTGTGTTGGTGATTTACTGAACCCAGATCAGTGTATTACTGAACCCAGATCAGCGTATTACTGAACCCAGATCAGCGTATTATTGAACCCAGATCAGTGTGTTGGTGATTTACTGAACCCAGATCAGTGTATTACTGAACCCAGATCAGCGTATTACTGAACCCAGATCAGCGTATTACTGAACCCAGATCAGCGTATTATTGAACCCAGATCAGTGTGTTGGTAAAGGAGCTCCTCCATCTTTGTCAGATGAGGTTTGCTGTGTTCTGTTAAGAGTCTCTGCTGGTGCTGGATCTGTTCTGGGCTGGTACATGATTCTGATGGTATGATCATGTTGGATATGAATATCTGGGTCATGTGATCACTGCTTCACTGATTCTGTTTAAATGTGTGGGTAACACACAGACATCTTTTCTGTTTGAACACAATACAGTGTACTGTTCTCATATCCATGGCAGTCTGCGATGTCCTCACTGATGGCCCAGTACAGGACGGGTCACCTTTATCAGTGAGGTAGCGCAGTGAGGTAGTGCTGTCGCCTCACAGCAGGAAGATCGCTGGGTTGCTGGTTCGAACCTCGGCTCAGTTGGTGTTTCAGTGTGGAGTTTGCATGTTCTCCCTGCCTTCGTGTGGGTTTCCTCCAGGTGCTCCGGTTTCCCCCACAGTCCAAACACATGCGGTACAGGTGATTTGGGTCGGCTAAATTGTCCGTAGTGTATGAGTGTGTGTGTGGATGTTTCCCAGAGATGGGTTGCAGCTGGAAGGGCATCCGCTGCATAAAAACTTGCTGGATAAGTTGGCGGTTCATTCTGCTGTGGCGACCCCGGATTAATAAAGGGACTAAGCTGACAAGAAAATGAATGAAGGACTGAAGATCAGTGATATGCTTTAATCCTATTAATAATGATTCTGAAGGGATTTTTCGAAATTGTGCAAGTTATGAAAACATCAACCTGCAGTCTTGACACGCTCCCCACATCATTCTTCAAAACGGTGTTTACCTGTTTAGAAATGGATCTTCTAAAAGTGGTAAATGATTCACTTCTCTCAGGGATTTTTCCAAACTCACTTAAAACTGCAGTTGTTAAACCCCTCTTGAAGAAGAGCAACCTGGATAACACCCTATTGAGCAATTACAGGCCAATCTCAAATCTCCCTTTCATTGGCAAAATCACTGAAGAAGTTGTTTTCCACCAGGTCAACAAGTTCTTAAACTTCAGGGGGTGTTTAGACAATTTTCAATCGGGGTTCAGAGCACATCACAGTACAGAGAGCGCTCTTATAAAGATAATCAATGATATACGCCTAAATACAGATTCAGGTAAAATAACAGTGCTGGTATTGCTCGATCTCAGTGCTGCATTTGACACTGTCCATCACAGCATACTTCTGGATAGGCTGGAAAACTGGGTTGGGCTGTCTGGCACGGTCCTCAAATGGTTTAGATCTTACCTAGAAGGTAGAGGTTACCATGTCAGTATAGGTGATCATAGGTGGAAGTGGATACCCATGACGTGTGGAGTCCCACAAGGCTCGATTCTGGCACCTCTCCAGTTCACCCTTTACATGCTCCCTCTGAGCCAAATAATGAGACAGAACCAAATCTCCTACCACAGCTCTGCTGATGACCCTCAGATCTACCTAGCCTTACTGCCTAATGACTACAGCCCCATTGACACCCTCTGCCAGTGCATCGATGAAATGAGCAATTGGATGTGCCAAAACTGTCTTCAGTTAAACAAAGAGAAAACTGAAGTCATTGCGTTTGGGAACAGAGATGAGGTTCTCAAGGTGAATGTGTACCTAGGCTCTAAAGGTCAAACGACAAACAATAAGGTCAAGAATCTTGGTGTGACTCTGGAGTCAGATCTGAGTTTCAACAGTCATGTCAAAGCAGTCAGTAAATCAGCATACTATCATCTCAAAAACATAGCAAGAATCAGATGCTTTGTTTCCAGTGAAGATTTAGAGAAACTTGTTCATGCTTTCATCAGCAGCAGGGTGGATTACTGTAATGGACTCCTCACTGGTCTTCCTAAAAAGACAGTCAGACAGTTGCAGCTCATCCAGAACGCTGCAGCCAGAATTCTAACCAGAACCAGAAAATCAGAGCACATCACATCTGTCCTCAGGTCTCTACACTGGCTGCCAGTTACATTCAGAATAGATTTTAAAGTATTATTACTGGTCTATAAATCACTAAATGGCCTTGAAGCTAAATACATTACAGATATGCTCACTGAATACAGACCTAACAGATCACTCAGATCTTTAGGATCAAATAAACTAGAAGTTCCAAGAGTTCAGTCAAAACAGGGTGAATCTGCCTTCAGCCACTAACAGCGCCCCCTGCTGCTGGAGTCAGCTTCCAGAAATGATCAGATGTGCTCCAACATTAGGCACATTCACATCAAGACTGAACACACATCTGTTCAGCTGTGCCTTTACTGAATGAGCACTGTGCTGCGTCCGACAGATCACACTATCATGCTTTTCTCTTCTTCTTCATTCTTTTATATCACATTTTACCTGTTGTTATGTTTTGTTTTGTTTTTACGCATTTTAATTATTTGTTTTTATTTTTATTTTACTTGTTTCTTTTATTCTTGTTTATGTAAAGCACTTTGAATTGCCACTGTGTATGAAATGTGCTATATAAATAAACTTGCCTTGCCTTGGTTGATGATGAAATACTGAAATGAAACATGGAGTAGCCGTCTAGACGACTGACAAGATAACAAATGTGTTTTTAATGTTTCAGACTGTCGGATTTTCACTGTATTTATGTACAAATGTCTAGAGTAAAGCTGTACGGGTCACTCACACATCATATAAGCAGCACTACACACACACACACACACACACACACACACACACATACACACACACACACACACACACATACACACATACACACACACACACACACACACACACACACACACACAGCTGCTTTACACACATCAGTACTGTATACATGTTCATCACTAACCTTTCCTCAGCATTTGGGTGAGCAAGTATTTGACAGTACTATAGCAATACTCAGGGCATCTGTCAGTGTTTTCATACTATTCTATTAGATTTACCAAAGTCACACAAGTGGCGATTTCACATCCGTCACATCCATAACAGAGAGACGTCACATCCATAACCACACGTTCACATATTAAATAAGATTAAACCAGTGATGTTTGTGTTCTAGAGAGCCGACTCTTCTACTTCTTGATTATTATTGTTTCTTTTGGGTTGTGCAGTTTAATTCACAGAATTTCTACACAGTGTGTTGTGTACTGTAAACCGCAGACGTTTTTAATCATGTTCATAACACACGTTTATTTCCCTCATTTACAGCACTAAACATGTTGACAGACTGATATCTCTCTGATCTCATAACTCTGTGGTCAGCTGTTCTGGAAAACATACACAATAGTTTCAATATAATGTGAACATCTACTCTCTCTGTGACTTTATGTTCAGTTTTTACTGTAAAAGTCACGTCCAGAACTCTGGATCTGCTCATGTGTGTATTATTATGCTGTAATGTCTTGTGGTGTGTGTAATAATGGAGCCTCCTGTGTA